>NC_142983.1:3315714-3617142 GCF_061535395.1 Colias eurytheme
ATTCTAAAGTCGCTGGTAAACGGTTTTTCCCTGTAACTCATGAAATATGACATTTAAAGGCATCGTGTTCACCTACTTCTTTCTGCAAGCTCCAATCATTCGAATGAAATCCTAGACAACTATTAAACGATATAATTTGTAACTTTCTCCAGACAGGAATTTCCGAAGACCACGCTTCTTTTAGGGTAATAATTAAATTTTGTCAAGTTTGATTGAAGCCCAGCCAAGTGAAATATTCGAGTGTAATTACATTGAATTGATGGAAATGTTGTCTGGGTTATTTAAAACACGCTTTTTACTTGTTTAACATCGAGATATTTGTTTAACTACTTCCTACAGAAGTATAGACGAACTTGCTATTTTTGTACCTACCCATTATCCTATTAGTAAAGTACTTTCTGCTTTAAGCATTATATAATATACTAGGTTTCCGCCCGCGGCTTCGCCCGCGCAGTCAACGAAAAACCCGCATAGTTCCCGTTCCCGTGGGATTTCCGGGATTGCGTCATTTTCCCGGGATAAAAAGTAGCCTATGTCCTTTCTCGGGTATCAAAATATATCCATACCAAATTTCATGAAAAATGGTTCAGTAGTTTAGACGTGATTGAGTAACAGACAGACAGAGTTACTTTCGCATTTATAATATTATTATGGATTCACATAACATAAAAAGGAACAGTAGTTGTATCAATACAGTTGTTTAACCATATAACCTAAGAAGTCTTGCTAATTACGCCTCTTACTACGCAGGAACGGTTGAACGGATTCTAATATTGTCTCTGATTCTAATCAGAGGATATCGGAGAATCAATAGGATAATAAAAAAAACTTAAAACTTTCAAAAATTGCGAGCAAGAAGCATAATATCATCTCTCAAATCTAATTTTGTATATTATATACTTTTGTGTGTTGATAGTTTTGCTTATTTATACGGAAAACGATTGAATAAACACACTTCTTAGTCAAAAGCATAAAATTTTAAAATTTAAGAACTTAAAAATCGTTTATTCTTCTACAAAACTGTACGTTAAAGATTTAAAGTTGATTTTTATTTTCAGACTCGAACCAAAAGAAGAAGACGTAGCTGCATTGGACGTTTTCAAGAATGCTTACCACTATGGAAAACAGGCGGGAGGAATAAAAGATACAGACCAGTGTAGAGCTAAACATCCTATGTGCCCGTTTAAAATTGAATTTTTGTATCAAGTTATCCAGTACTTGGTACAGCTACATTAGACGATTTTAGTTAGTGTAAAGATGCCAAATATGTATAGTAAGTTTGGATTAAAAGTGTTATCAGTGTCATAGAGTAAGGAATGTTAGTAATATATTTTTAAATATAGATGTGTATTAATTTTATTTTGTGTTGTATGTAAAATATCAAATATATGCATTTTTTTTTATTAATTTCAATAATATTTCGTTGTTTTACCGACTATAACTGAAATAATTGAAATATACCTATTAAAAAGGTAGGTTTTCATATGGTTTTATATTTTTAGCAGATTGGAAGGTTCAAGCTAAATAAATTTGCGCATAAGTATACGTAGAAACATTTGTAAATTATATTTATTTATATGTATAACTACAATACAAAAGTCAAAACTTAAAATAGTTAGAAATTACTTTAACTTTAAAGTAATAAGCCACTCCTCTAAATATCTAACGAAATATAATAGATGTACATTGTACATACCTACTATTGTTTAATATGTTTATAGAATGGGCCCATGTAGGAGACATTAATTTACAACATAAATTACATGAAAAGTTCACAGAATATTTCTCTCTCATCATCAACTACAAAGGTGTCACATCATATCAGCCTGAACAGGTCGTGAATACAAAGAAATTTCTGATATAAATAGTTAAACAAGGGTATTTACAAGAATTTGCTCAGAAAACAGTAAAATAAATGTCATATATATCGACTTCAGCTTCAGTGAAATATATCATAAAAATAACGCTACAAGTGGTTTAAAACGGAATTCGAAATTATACGACCATTCATATCAAGGACCCGCGCTCGCTTCGATGTCAACGTAAGAAGAAAAAGCAAATAGTAATCCATACATAGATCTTTCTAGAATAATGAATAAAACAAAGACCATTGAAAGTGTGATGTTATAGCTGGTAAATGGTAGATATTATTAGTTGAATTGACAGTACCTATGGAAGCCGCTTATATGATAGTATGAGTTGAATGGATGGTTTGGAAATGGAAATACTCATTTAAATTTGTAACTTAATTTATTTTGTGATCCTTGTACAAAGCTTTTTCTACTGAACAGATAAATTGAATGCAATTTATTGGGAATATGTTGATTTTAGGATGTTATAAATTGACAAACATTATCATAATTCATAAGTAGGTTCCTACACATGATAACAATAGATTAGTAATTTATTAACATTTTACTGAGAAAACAAAAGTTTACAACTAAATCGAAATATTCTCACAAATGATTGAATTCTCTATTAAAACGTAAAAAAAACTGGTTATTAGAAGTACCCAATACGTATTCCACCAGTTTCTAGATCGCAGCTAGTCTCGTAAACGCTGATGCTTGTCAGCACATAAAAGTAACATCGGAATGCGAATTTTAAAAGTTCAGTGTGAAATTCTCTTATATGCTTACGGAGAATTTACTTTGGTATAGCTAATTTTTGTGTGAATCTGTGTGTAGATAACTAGCTAAAAACTACCTTGATTCGATTGTAATTATGGTACGCAGACCAAACCAATTTTATAGCTTAAACTTGAGTTGTAAATGTAATAATTTAAATACAATTGTATGTTGCAATCAGTGTAGAAATTAGTAGCTTCCAGTATTTTAACTATATTGTATAATGTTTGAGATAAAATTGATACATACAATTTTTGTATAATTAAATCCAGAACTATCAAGTTCTCGTTTAACTCAGTGTGAAAAAAACATAAACAAAATAAAGGCGATAAAATTCGAATATAATATTCTATAGTCACACAGTTATCATATAAAATACATCATAAGGGCAAAATAACATTATATAACCTTTATAACCTGTAAAAGTACAAATATACATATTTTGAAGGATAATGTGATAGGCATCATTCAAATAATTTATTCTAATAATTCGTTTGTAAATGTAGTAACCTTTTACTTACAATAGAATACTGGAACCTTTTGAATTTTATATAGAAATTGGGATATTTGAAGATACGTAAGAAGATTACTGATAGAATATTATATGATAAACATCTCGTGATATTTGCAACATTTTTACCGATTTGTATCAATAAAATAAGACAAATCTGGTATCCGAAGGCTTATGTACGTAACATAAAAAAGTACCTACGTTTCATTTCCATTTTATAAGGTAAATCACAGTTAATCTTCTGCAAAAATAACATTTTCATCTTGGCTCGTGTGTCCCTTAGTCATTATAAAATAGTATTTAAATTGGCAATCGAATTGTTACCTACTGTTTATTATATATTATTATTTAGTGTTTTTACAAGTTCGTAGTCAACTACGACGAACACTGAATACAATTTAATTTATTTTATAGGTACTGCGCTGCCCTCGCCTTTTAGCCACTCCCAAAAACTTAATTCGAAGTGATTTTCATTTTATTTTTTACGAGTATAGTGCACCAAGCTGACGTTGATGACTAAAAGAATATTATTTACTTATAAGAACTTCGACATTGCCGTATAACGTCTAAAGTACGCCAATTTTTAATCTCCTTTCTCTGAGTTTTATTATCCTTTCTTTATCAAAATAACCATAGAATATTGATTTATTAGTTTTTGCAATATTGTAATAAAATAATACACTATACACATAGTATTCTTAGAATGTATTTTTAATCAAAATTTACATGGAAAATGTTAAAATTAAGTAATACAATATGCTTCTTAAAATAGAACTCTTCATAATAATTAATTACATGAAAGCGATTCGAGAAAATTCCCTTTTATAATTAAACAAGGAACGTAGCGTTAACAAGCTAGTATTAATTATATTACTCACTCATCAATATTGCATAAACAACAAACAATAAAATTACAGGAAGCTCATGCATACTGCATCGATAATAAAAATTTTACAACGCTTTTAAATTTACTGCTGTGTTCGACATTTCATACCTAAGCTAGCGAAAAAGAAAATATTTTTTATTACTTCCTTACGTAGGTATTTAGTGCGAAATTAAATTTCAAATCGGCGTTTTATGGTGTTTACGATTTTTGTGTTACCTTCTTGTAAGGAAAGAAAAGTAGAAATACAGTACACACTATTCAACTTATTATAAGCTCTCAGTTAAGTTAAGCATTTTTAAATAAATACCCGAATTCACTAAATATAAGCCATTAAATAAATAAAAATCAACAAATTCTATATTAAGTATGTACAACAAAAATAAACGTTTTTCGAAATTATTATCTCATCTCTGCTAATTACTTGTTATATTATACCAAAAAACCCTTAAAAAGAAATAAGCCTTATCTCAACAACAAAACATATCGTTGTTTCATTTCACAGCAATGTGTTTTAAGCACCTCACACGTCTCAGTCGGTTAAACTGTAATCACAACTAACGCTCGTTAAACTACAACTTTGAAAAATATTGTATTAGTTACCTAAAATGTTTGGTTAGAACTTCTTTGTGGTATATTAAACTAAACTATATACATCGAATATTTGTATGTATATTTGTATTGTACGAATTCAAGGGCCTTTGAACAATGTTAGTCGTAAGTGAACCGCTATTAATAATTCATAATATTATTTAGTATGAGAATATACTGAACTTATTTTTTTTTTTCGGAATATGTAAGCCCATGAAAGTGCTCATAAGGTTTCATAGCTTTCACAATAATCCTGTAGTAAATACATATTACATTGCTTGTATTTATGTTCATTGTTCATCATTAATTATTATTAATCTATTACAATATTAATTGTGTACAGAATCGCAATACTACCTTCATATAATGTGAATCAATCAAATAAATCAGTAAATTAGTGTGCATAATTACAGATAAGGTGTAACGTAAAATTATTATGAGGTGTCGTATAGGTAACTAAATAATATAAATTAAAAATTCAAGAATGTAATGAATAAGATCAATCAACATTATAGGCTCGAATACACGCTGAGATCAATTTGATACATCACATCAGAATATGATATGTGAAGCAACTACTTATGTTTTCGCCAAACAAAAGTGGTTTAGAAACCGAATTACCAACAGGTATAATCTATAATGTGTACCTCTATAAAAGAAAGTCGTGTCAGCTACTCCACTTATAACTCAAGAACGGCTGAACCGATTTAGCTGAAAATTGACAGGGAGGTAGTTTAGAGCCCGGAGAAGGACATAGGATACTAAATATTATGTAGCACGGGCGAAGCCGGGGCGGACCACTAGTATTTAATATCTTATATATAAAAATGAATCGCAAAATGTGTTGGTAAGCGCATAACTCGAGAACGGCTGAACCGATTTCGATAATTCTTTTTTTATTATATTCCTTGAAGTACGAGGATGGTTCTTATGTAGAGAAAACGTAAACATGTACCACGGGCGAAGCCGGGGCGGACCGCTAGTAATAAATAATAATGTATGAGATGAATAATATGTTTGGCAGCTACGTCAAGGATAATATACACAAAAACTTTTTCGGCTGGTTATTTTAATTTACTTAACTATCATGAAAGTTCTCAAACATTTTTCAAAAATTTCGCTTGTTCTACTTTCCCTACAATAAATGCGGGAAAACAGCTTAACAACTAAACAAACCGAAATAATTGGAAAACAATAACGTCTAGTTGAAATTATCTTAGATTTATTTACGACTTGTTTGCTTTGAGTAAAGAGACGATCAATTTCAATCGATTTTGAGCACAACCGAAGCTATACAATAAAACATTTAAGTGAAGGAATAAAATATCATTGTCTATGAACTTTAATAAACGTATAAACAGGGTGGGGAACGTCTTGGCTCCTTTTCATATGTTATATTATTCATAGAAGGTAAAGACGCGAATGTAGGTCGTACGGCGAGCACTTTTACGAGATACAGGTCCCATTTGTAGGCCCTTCCCGGAACGTGGACTGTAGGGAAACCGTAATGACTACGTAATTAGAGAACGATCATATTTTACTTTTTCTTCATGATACTGCCCTCATTAGCTGGTGCTCATCAGTTTTAGTTACTAAGGCGAACGATACATCATTTAGTATGTTGATATTAAAATATCGTCATATACTTAACGTTTAATTTAACTTAATTAATAAATAAGATGGCGATCGGTACATGTTCCTGATACTTTTTTTCAAACCCTTGCCCTGTCTATAATTAGCCAACCACACAAATGTAGATAAGGAATTGCTGTACAGAAATTGAATTTATATGAAATACCGAATTTTCTGATAAAATAGCTATATTAATTAGGTATCTAATAATATCCGTGTGACGCACTGGCCCACGCTCCTTATCAAATATAGCATGTAATATTAATATACGAATATATACTTTCCGTGTTTATTGATAAAAACTATATCCTGTCCTAATTAGTCCGAGCAAATTAGTAAATCGTGTAGTTTTGAAAATCGCTACAGTTATTCCGATGATCTTATCGAAAGTCCTCAAGGGGGAGAGCTAAGGGTGTAGGGGGTTCAAAGGCTTAATATTCCCGGGCTAAATAATATGTTACTATAATATAAAGCCATATTTTGGTAATTAACAAATAATTATAATAAATCTTTTCTTTTGTTTGTCCGAGAATGCGAGGGCGGATCGTTGGAGTGACATAACTTTTTATAATATTATTATAATGAAATCCTACACAGAGCTTATAAAATGACGTGCCTAAAATATATTATATGGTTGGTTGTTAGAATAAAATATACCTAAGGGTATAACAAAGGCTTACCTACCTACATGGGTACTAGTGGTCTTGACTTTATAGTCACATAATAACTAAATCTTCCATAAACAATCGTTTGTGATTTGCTTTTTCATTGATAAGCTTTTTAGTTCTTACACTATATTTGTCCATTTATGAATTTTAATTTAAAATTTTACTTATAATGTTTATGTCATGAAAACATACACTTGAGTATTTTTGTATATTTTCATATTGTAATGTACATTATTAATTCATTCTTCCTGTTTTTTCTAGCTGAGCTGAATCGGGAAAATTATCTTGTCTATAACATACAATGTGTCGGGTCTGCTGCATACAGATTGAAGCAAATGTTAGCAAGGTTATTTTGCAACTGTTTGTTACCTTGTTGCATAATAATTATGTACTGTTGTTATTTTAGTTGTTTTATACTGCAATTATTGTAATAAATATGACTCATAAGCCAGTTTTTATAATATTTATATCTTTGTGATAATTTGTGACTGAATCTGAATCTATTTGTAACAAAGTTTGAATATTCTTTCGTGTTAAAAAAGTGCATTATTTGATTAAAAAAATAAATTGTGGATCTGTGCGAAATTGTGACAAGCGGTTATATTAGTTATCTATAAATAACCGTGAAACAGACAAAACATCGATTATTTTGTGAATTTAATGTTTATTACTTATTTGTTATTCTCCACTATATATAAATAACAATAATAATTCAGTATTAATCATGTTACTAGTATGTGTATGACAAACAACTAAGAAGTTAATTATTAATAATCTATTCAATGTAGGTACATCTTCCTTCTATCCTTAGGTAGGGTTTGAAATCGTCAAGTTACTCTCAGTCAACTAAATATTAGCCCCTAGCTTGCTTGCTTGATTTATCTCATTTATATCTTAAAGGTACCTCAAATATAATAAGCTTTTATTGTTATGACGAGGTAAGTTTAAAATAAAATTAAACAGAAAACTTTAAAGCGGGGCGGCTAGTCTAATAATTATGTATGAACAACCTAAAATAATAAGGTAGGTGGCACATGTCAATTTAACATTTATCTATTACTAGCGGTCCGCCCCGGCTTCGCCCGTGGTACATATTTAAGTTTTCTCTACATAAAAACCATCCTCGTACTTCAAGGAATATAATAAAAAAAGAATAATCGAAATCGGTTCAGCTGTTCTCGAGTTATGCGCTTACCAACACATTTTGCGATTCATTTTTATATATAAGAATCTATTATTATCTATATTATAAGCGAATACATATATTTTTTAGATATTATGTCCTAATTAAAAACCCTTATATTCCCACAAAATAAAATCTATCTATCTAATCTATATGAATAAAATCTATGTGAACCAACAGATGATTTTCCATCCAATAAAATTCCACAATAAAATAGAAGACTATTCTAGAATTTCCAGGAAATTTAAACTTCTTTGTTCTTAACACTAAAACAATATTTATACTTGATAGAAAATTTTAGTGAATAGCCTAAAAACAAGTATTAATTTTATCATTTTCAACCGAATGTTTAATAATAATTAATCTGTACCTACTTTGTAAAACACACACGCTCATCGTTATTTTAGAATTTTGGCGGCAATTTTAGTACCTTCATTGTAATCGTTACATACACGAACTTAATAATAATAACAGTTTTCATAATGAAGAACCTTATTAAGATATTGAATTCCCGAATGAATGGAATATTAGTTATAATATTATGTATTATAATAAATTATAAATTAATCTCTAACAAATTATTATAATATAGACATCAATACAGTTGAACGTCTTATACGCGTATAAGCAATATTGAAGAACGTGTACAATTTCATGTCTATAATATATTATTATAGTATTATTATTTGTTTATGTAGGAACAATTTCCTGATTAATAAATACATAAAAAGTATACAGTGCGTCCTGGAACTAGTAATCGATTTTAAAGTTTAAAATTATTTGATTTAGAAGTAAATGGGCATGATAATCCGATAATATGGCGATAAACGATGTAGGTAACTAAATACTCGTGTAATTTCTTGGTGTATAAGCAATTGCTTTATAAGAATGTTATAATTTTTTCCGTCATACGCTTTGGTGAACACTGGCACGTGTAAACATTTTGGTTGTATCTCGGATGGCTATTTTATTTTATTTTCCTTTCTTTGTTTCTTCTTTCTTATGATATAATAACGCTTCCTTCTATTCCGTTCACCTCGGTGATAAAATACTACTATATTATAAATCAGTGTACGAGAATGGCGTTTAAACTACACATACTTTTAAATTGCGACTTTAATTCGCAATAAAGGGTGGAAATGGATGTTCCGTCTGCAGTCCCATAAACAAGGCAGGGTGGATAAGAGAAATAGAACTGAAGAAAAAAGCTGGATACTCACGTAGCTATAAATCGTTAAGACTTAGCCGTACAAACAAATCGTAACATTTTATTGAACGCTCGGATTAAAGAGCTCAGATTGCTACGAACATTTCTCTAAGTTTGTCACATGGCAGCGATACTGCGATAGTTTTCGATTAATGGCAGAACTTTTTAAACCTACTTTTCATACGAACATTGAATCATATAAAAATTTTATAGATTTAATGATAAATTCTTTTTGAAAGTTCGTTCTTTTTGTTCTCAAGTTTTCTGTACTTTCTTTTATTTTATTTTCATGGAAGTTGTTCAATAGTTTGTTGTTGTTTCGGAGTAATCTTAAGCATCTATTTATAAGCTTTCTAAGCTAACATAGATATAAAACGTCTTTATACTCGCAGTATGAATGTCACAATTTTTTTTATGTGGGAGTCGAGTACGCTTCGTCATAAAATAGGTCAACCCGGGAAGCTGCTATACGCCCACAGAAGATCGGCGACAAATAGGAGCATACGAAGGTTACTATGTTTCGTGCCTCGAGTGGGGCTACGAGAGGCCTGTTTCTGTGTGTTCACTGTTCACCCTTCAGGACATTTCGTTATTGTGATTGTCAATCCTTTCTCTATCTGTTGTACCTTAGGAGAGGCCTTTTTTAAGTGGGGAAATCTTGCATAGATACCCACGGCCTCCGGGGAAAGGGCCGTGGGCTATGTCCGTGACCCCATACCTTAGGAGAGGCCTGCACGTATGAACGCGGTGGAAATCTCTTTCCACCAGGCGAGGCAAACTACAAGCTGCCAACTGTAAGATAAAAAATCGGTCACGTGCGACTTGCACTCGAAACTACAACAAAAAACTGCAGGTCGCACATCCTATACAGGGTGTCCCACTATTGATATACTAAGCGCGAAGGGACTTGTAGGTTTACATACACTGATCACGTAAAAAGTACTTAAACAATAAAATTACGTCAAAAAATTTTTGTTAAATTTTTCCTGAAAATCCATGCTATCTTCTCTAGCTTCGCGCAGCCGGCATATACCGCTTCGCTAATGTGAGCATTTTGTCTATGAAAACAATATAATGATAAACGATAGCTCACGTGCTGGTGGCAAAGTTGAGCGGGTTGCTTGTTAAGGGTGTACACATAGAGTTTTAAGAATTCATCTATTTGAAAAAAAATGCGTCTGGAATTTTATAACTATTTTTTACAAACTCAGCGTATGCAAAACCTAACCTTTGAGCTTAGTATACCAATAGTGGGACAACCTGTATATGTCAGACGGACGAAGTCTCATTAAAAGGACCCTAAGAGTCAGAAAATATAGATCAAAATAAGTACTTGACATTGATTTAACAAATGTTGTGACCAGTGTTGAACCTGGGCCAACTCAATTTCAAATACACTTTCTGACCTTTGGAAATAATCTCTTGACAGTCAGTAAATCAAATTAGAGTAGCCAACCCAATAGCCTCGAGGGATTGTGACAGTCACCGACAGATTGTGATACTTATTTATGTGGTTAGAATAGAGATCGGGAAAATAACAAAACTTTATATTATAATAGTGCTCTTTTTACGAGCGCTTAAGTATGCTCATTCTATTTTATAAGTTTGACGTTATACACTCGATCAACATTTGCATCGAACGATGTATTTCATTTGTTTCGCAAATACTTATTTTTATTACCGTGCATCAACATCAAACGAACATAGAACTACAGCTAGAGCAAGAGCATTCATTCGTGTTCTCTTATTGTAAACGAAAACTCGTATTCAGTGTTTTTCAGTATTAGTATTAGAACATTGCATAGAATCTTTTCGAACGCACTAAACACAACAAAAGTTACACGAATGTTCACACTGAATTTGACATAGTGGGTTTAGAATGAGCATTCGCTTGTTTGATACAAATGCAGCATTAGAGAAATAAATTATCACTGTTCGTCATTGTCAGACATACATATTTTAGAAGTTTGCATCGTAGATCAGTGTCTTGAATGTTAATTAAAATAAGTTTTATACATTTAGTAATGCATAAAATTTATTTTAATTATGCTTTCTTTCTTCCAAATAAATTATTACATATGCAGTTTCTTTTGTTATTTACTTTAAAAAACTGACTAATAATAATCATCCGTGAATATTTACATGTATAAACAATTTGAATTTGACTTTGAATATAACAACGATTGTTTTACTGTTACAGTCAAATAGATTAAAAAAAAAACACAAAAAGTTTGTGAATTTTTAATGTTAACTGACATGGCTGCGGAAAAAAATGTGCAGCCCCTGGTTTTTCGCACGGAGTATTTTAAACGGACAACTTTTCAAAAAACGTAGTTTTACATTCATTGGCAAAAAAACAATTCCCTTATAGTTTATAGCGACATTCTGTTCCATTTATTTTGTTTATCGCATTTAGGTTCGTAATACGTATTTCTATATCAACATAGATGGTACAATGTAATTTGGAAAATAATCCAAACAAGGTTGTCAAGACAATAGATATAATATAATCTAAACCATCACAACAATTTACATGAAAAAATGTAGAAAATAGCTACAAAGGTATTTACAAGCAGAGAATATAATTGGAAAAGTTGGTGTGTCTGTTAACAAAACAACTGCATTAACTGTGTTAACTGTTACACTGCAGCTAAATGCAACCTGACTTGTACGTTAAGAAACGAAATTTAATGAACTAATATTAATACATAACACCATTGAAAAACGGAATCATCATTTTTAGCCCATATAACCATATAATGTTGGGGTTGGGGGATATGTTTTCTTTATTTTTGACCAATGATAATAGAGGGCCATGAAATAATTGATAACTGGCAATTGGTGGTCTAACTGGCAATCATAAGCCATGATAAATCAACGAGTCTATAGTTATAACTACATCGTTAAGCTAAATTTACTTAGAAATAGTTTTTCAAAATCAATTAAGTAATTTTTACATATCCACCAAAAAATACAAAAATCAAATCATTAATTGTACATGTGTGTAGACATTATTACCTCATACTATATAATTTCTACGCATCCATGAACCATAATATTATGTAATGTGCCATCTGTTTCAACCTCTGTTTCACTTACCTGACTTTATTAAGGCGTCGAAAGTAAAACAACAACATAATAAATTAATTTACAATTCTATTTAAAATAATACAGTAGCAAATAGTACTAATAACATATTATTATACTTATTTTCTGAGAAACGTGCATATTTTCTGCTGCACAAATGTTATTTTCACCATATAATATGTAACATTTACATTTTCTCGTGGAACAATATTAGCTATGAAAAGACTTACTACAAAGTGTTCACTAGAACGTGAGGCATACATGCACTTTGTGTATTTAATACAATTATACTTAAATATGACTGAATAATATTTTTTCGTAGTTTATGGTATAATACAACAAGCTTACTTTGAGTATACAATTAAAATTATCTTATATATAAAATTCTCGTGTCACAATGTTAGTCTGCATACTCCTCCGAAACGGGTGGACCGATTCTCATGAAATTTTCTGTGCATATCGGGTGAGTCTGAGGCCGGGACTCCACCAAAGCGGAGACGAGACGAGCGGAGAGGAGATGTTTTTTAAACAACCAATAGAATTGAGTTATTGACACGTCTCCTCTCCGCTCAGCTTCAGTGGAGATCGCTGTGCGGAGATGTGTAATATTTGTATGTCGCGATGGAAGCGGAGATGTGAGCTGTGCGCGGACGACGCGCAGTGGAGACGAGAGATGTGAGCGGCGTGCAGTGAGCGATGTCACCCTCCCCCCTCTCGCCCGCTAGCAACCCGCAGAACCCCGCGCGCGCGCCGGCCGGCCATCTTGCTAGTACCCGAGCTGAAAAACATCTCTTCTCGCACAGCACACAGCACACCGCACACATCTCCGCTTTGGTGGAGTCCCGCGAGCTGTAAAACATCTCTTCTCGCACAGCACACAGCACACCGCACACATCTCTGCTTTGGTGGAGTCCCGGCCTTAGAATCGGCCAACATCTATTTTTCATATGTACCACGGGCGAAGCCGGGGCGGACCGCTAGTTATGATATAAAAAATACACTTTAGCATATAAACGAAATAGCATATAGCTATGTTAACGAAAACGAAAATATAACATTTGTGTAATGCTGTTAAAATTCACTAATTAAAATTCCTGAAGCATTTCATTTGTTTGTATTTTGCAATTTAGGTAATAACAGTATTAACGTTTACTTCTTGCGATTTTACATTTCTGACACAGATGAACATTTTTGGATTGAACTTGATTCATTTTTCAATAGCATATTTTTATTATGAAATTGTATCACTTTTTAATAAATTTCGTTTTTTTTCTAAAACTTTACACTCTTTAAGCTCTACAGCTTCTTCTATAGGCATATCATAATATTATAATGATAATGGCGCAATCTCAACACAGAAGAGAGATAACTTCCCCTGCCTCAATCCCCACAAATTAGACACAAGTTCATTAAATTTACCTTCAGAGTTTAAAATTCAACTGTGACAAAGTATTAATTAGTATGCAGTATACACAGCTAAAATTCTACCATCGCAGAATTTTGATTAACTTAAAAAAAACTTTTATCTGGTCACAAATACTCACTCAAACATGAAACAATAAGATAAATTTGATTTTAATGACTTAGTTCTACCACAGGTTCTACTTTATACGAAATTGTATTTCAACTGAGCATCGGCTAATTTTACGCTCCTTTTGTTCAGTTTTGGTACTAATGACTAAAGTACCTATTTTTATAGTATGCTACTTATCGAAATAAGATTTAATGAAAACTATTCAATAAAAATAGATCAATGAATAAAATTAATAATAAAGTGGTAAATTTAGGCCTTATTCTATTTGACATCCAAACTAATATTATAAATGCGAAAGTAACTCTGTCTGTCTGTTACTCAATCACGCCTTAACTACTGAACCAATTTGTATGAAATTTGGTATATAGATATTTTGATACCCGAGAAAGGACATAGGCTACTTTTTACCCCAGGACATAGGATAGGTTTTATCCCGGAAATCCCACGGGAACGGGAACTATGCGGGTTTTTCTTTGACTGCGCGGGCGAAGCCGCGGGTGGAATGCTAGTATGAATATAAAGAGAAGTAACATAACATTTATTTTCAACTAGCTTCCGCCCGCGACTCCGTCCGCGCGGATGTCGGTCTTCGCGTGGATGGTTTATTTCTCCATTTTGAGTAACTCTGACAATGACATCTTATAAATATCTATTGGACCCAAATACGGCTAGGCCTATAATAATACGCAACGTGTGTTCGCGGTTCTACAGAACAACGTCTATGGATAAAACTGAAAAATTAAGACTAATTTTTTTCTACGTATTTTTCCAGGATAAAAAGTATCCTATTTTACGCCCAGGATAATAAGGTATAATTATACCAAGTTTCATCGAAATCGAACCGGTAGTTTTCACGTGATGTCTTCACATACAGACAGACAGACAGACAGACAGACAGACAGACAGACAGACAAAAATTTTTTTAATCACGTATTTGGGTTTGGTATCGATCCAGTAACACCCCCTGCTATTTATTTCTTCAATATTTTCAATGTACAGAATTGACCCTTCTACAGATTTATTATATGTATAGATAATCTGGTGCCTTTTCGTAGCGCTCATATAGTTCTTTAAAAGCATGTGACTACGCATAATGATGCATGCACAAACAGCATATCCATGCGTCACAGACTAAAAATAATCTTGCCAGATATAGATTTCAATTTACCATTCCAACCATATTCCAACCTACACAAAGTAATAATTTATCTAAAGGACATGTCCAAAAATGTATGAACCAAAAACCCAGAATCGACAGGAATGAAACGTATACCAATGGATTGGCATTGAAGTATAATATAATATTACCAAGGGGGCAACTCTGAAATCGTTATAGTATAGGAGCTAGGAGCAAAATAAAATAACTAAGAAATTCCTTAAAAAAACATAATATACATAAGTTTCCGTTATGTTGTGGCTTAATATGACGATGTTATAATGTTTTATAACTTGTGTTACACATAGGGCTGATTTTTCAATCCTTGGTTAATACTTATTCGTCGAATAACGTATTAAACTACCATTTCAAAAATGTATTCTTTGCCCGTCTTTGACAATTTACGGGTGACATTTTAATATTATCGTGTAATCTGTGCGTGTAATACTTTATTAGGCGGATAAGTTTTAACCATGGATTGAAAAATCGGCCCATAATAAATATCATATTTTACAAGCAACGAAACAAAAACGTTAAAGCACAACATAACAAAAACTCTCGATTTTGTAGTTTTGTTCTTTTAGTTTATAGATACTACGATTGTTATATTACTATATTATGTATTATTGGTAATTCTAAGGCTAAAGATTGAAAAAAAAATCTGTATAGTATAGGAGCTAAGAGCCAAAAAAACAAAGTGAAAAATCGTTTGAAAATAATAAAAACTCGTTATGTTGTGTATTAGAATATCGTTGTTATTCATTTATTTTTATAATTAGGTCTAATTTTGTTAATTTTTAATCATATTATAATGTACCTATCTATAATAACAACTACATTCGAATCTACAACAAATTGTGTTACACATGAATGTACAAGCAAAAGCAATTAATCAATTAAAAAATTAAAATTATAATAACAACGATTATCTCATCCACATCATAATAATTTTCAAACGATTTTTTATTCAGTTCTATTGTGTTTTAACTCCTATACTATACCTATTATTATTTTTTAATTCCAATCCACAGAATTAGGCACCAATAATACACACAGTAATATAGCAATTGTAGTATCTTGAACCAAAATAAAAACTACTAAAAACGGAATCTTTAGTCAGTTATGTTGTGATTGAACATTATTATGTTGCTGTTGCTTTTAAAATGTGTTGATGATAATTATCATATATAACACAAGTGATACAACATTATTATAACGTCATATTAAGCTACAACATGACGTAAACTTATTTTTTTATTTTTTTAAACGAATTTCTTACTTATTTTATTTTGCTCCTAGCTCCTATACTATAACGATTTCAGGATTACTGCTTTTGCTACATTATATTATATTTAATTATCAATCCATTGGTATGCATTTCATTGCTGTCGATTCTGGGTCATTTTTTGGACATCTCCTTTTCCAAGTATTGCATCAAACTTCATCAGATCGATTAATTTTAATTCCAGGAGTAAAACAAATGCATCAAATGTGTTCACCTAAAAGTTATTTCCTAGCATAGACAATTTACAGCAAGCGAGCATCTTTTAATTTAGGGCACAATGAAATCTAATTACTGGTCGCAAAATTTCCGGAACCCCCCGGATTTCCCGGCCATCTGGCAACTCCATTCAACGACTGACGCAAGGACCAGGGTGACTAATTCCACTTTGAGTAATTGAGTGCTTATAAGAATGACGTCAGTACTCAAAGGACCTTTGTCGATGCATGCTTTAGTACTCTGTAACTCTGTAGTTGTGTCAAAAGTACATGATGCGTGTTTTGAAATCCATGAAAGCATTTCTGTTTTGCATAGAGCAAGGTAGTTATGCTATCTATTTCGTAGTTTTACATATCTTCTTATATATAAAATTCTCGTGTCACAATGTTAGTCTGCATACTCCTCCGAAACGGGTGGACCGATTCTCATGAAATTTTCTGTGCATATCGGGTAAGTCTGAGAATCGGCCAACATCTATTTTTCATATGTACCACGGGCGAAGCCGGGGCGGACCGCTAGTATCTATGTAAAAATATACTATGTGTCACTATAACGGAAATTTGATCCATGCATTCGTTGTTATTTTCTATACTATTAAAAACTTTTATGATTTGTTCTGTCTTTGTCCATTTTTCAGTTACCCGCATGAAAAGCAGTGAATTAATTCAATACACGATTAATTAGTTATATACTTAATATGTGATATGCTTATTTACGCTTTAATATCCCATAAATAATCATACAGATTTTCCACTTTACCCATAATATAACCGCATAAGCTCACAAACTCAGCTGTCCCCGACTCGGAGCGATGGATTGCGAACATTCCAACTTATCGCATGTCATTTATTATCCTTACAAACTACACCGTTTTAACCTTTCGGGAATTGAATTTCAAGAAATACATCTTTAAACTTTTACATCTACACTTGCATAATAAAAATAGGTACTGTCTGATTGCAAGCTTGTTATCTGCAGTAATCGTTTTTTCTAGTAAACTATCGACTTTCCTGCTTTTGCTTTTTTATATATTGAATGTCTGGACTGGGCACTTAAATAATTAAAAACAAAATTGGTTCCGTATATTTTAGCTATTTTCTTTGGCCTAATAACTATAACGTAGTTTAGTATTTTTAACCCAAACTCACAAATTATTCAAATGTTTGAAACATTTTAAAATATTCTCCACTATCCATAGGTTAAAGAGGAACTATAATTTGTGGTAATACAGAACAAAAAATTTGCATAGAAAACATTTACTTTTAAACAACAATATTGTGTTATTATTTTAATTAAAAATGCTTGTAGTAATAAGCCACATGTCTGTTACTTACACAATGAAAACTTGTAGTTAAAAAATGAAATATAGTAACCAGTGACATGAAAAGAATAATAAAAAACACGTACACAAAAAAAAACTTTTTTCTCCTGCCATCATCATCAAATTAAGCCTACACACAATACACAATAAATACACTTTATGGTATTTTAATGATATAACTGACAAAAAAATAAAGCCACAATATTAACTAAAAACCACTAAAAAATTTTTAAGTCTTACACTAATATAATATAACGTATAACACCGAACAACTTTCAGGTTGTATAAAAAGTAAATATAAATACCATTCTGTGACACTGAAATATTCAAAACCACGAATAGCAGAACCGATATTACATTTGAAGTCGGGACCATTCTAATACACCTCTATAAGGGAAGGTATTTTTAATTAAAACATTCCGATTCGATGATATAACTTTCTATTACAAATTTTATCAATATCGTAGCAAGGGAAACTTTTTATCAACTTAATATTATACTGTGATATTATACAGGTTTAGTCGGGTATAAATCTGCTTGGATTTTATTAAATACATATTTTCGGAGAATATTTTAACATCAAAGCTGATAAGTTTTGTTAGATATATTAATTTAGATAACAGATAAAATACACATATATAATAACTATAATAACCATACACTACTTATATTACGTGACGTTATTTAGTTTTTCTTCTCGATTCTATAATGAAAGCATTGATTCATTTAAATTGATACTCGTTATTCTGAAGTGAAATAAATATTGGAAGGAATCCTTCAAGATTTATTTAGTGAATTTATGTAAAGACTAAAATAATATAGCATTATTAGTTTGAAACTTACTTTATCAAATACATATTGTATTACTGAATATCCAATCTATTTTTATAAGAACTACATTGTGTTACTGTATGTTATATGCCAAATATTATTTGAATATAGAATATAGAAGATTCCTAACTGCTAAATCCTACATACGGAATTAAATTGGCTCAAACTTTGGCTTATATATTCCTATATCTACAATGAACTCAGCCGTAACATTACATCGTATCGGAAGGTAATCTCAATAATTATAGAGATATTGTTCTGATAGCTTTGGTTTTGCGGTGAGAATCACGTCGTATTGGTATGTTGGCAATTTAGGACTTAGTCAAATATATTATATGGTAAAAAGACAAAATTTAATACTGATAATAATATTCTCATTAGTGAATTTTACTTCATGAAAGATGACGGGAAAATGAAATTTAAATTATACGGTATTACTCGATGAAGATGCTTGCTCAAGTATTGTGAAATAATCTCATTTTTCAAACAAAAAAGAACACTCGAAAAGTCTCGAAATAATCTAACACAGTGAGATGTAAGTAGGTACTGTGTTAGATTATTTCGATAGATACATTTTTATATAATATATAAAACGCAAGCAAAACCTAATGATAACTAAACTTACCATTGACACTAACTCAATTAGAGTGAGGTCAGATTGCAATAGAAGCAAATCCAGAACTCAGAACTTTTCAAAGGAATTGCAGGCATAACTTTGGGCTTCAGATACCAAAGTGGTTTTTGGAGTTCGCAGAATAAGTTACATTCTTTAAATACGGCTTGAGTAAACTTGCTAATTTCATTCCAAGTTGGTTTCACGATTGCATTGCTGTGCCAACAATTTCAGCACGATGAAGTGTACTTATGAATTAGTACCAAGAATGTAGTGTGGGTGTGGATCAACCATGTGAGTGTTAGCACTTAGCAGTTGCTTTGCAATGCTAATATAAATAAGTATAATTAGTACTCATCATAGAAATCTAAATAACAATTAGGTACTCATATACTTCATTGAGAAGCTTCGTCATTTTTGAATAGTCAACAAAGATTTAAATTTCAATTACATATTGTGAATTTACAAACGTCTCAACAGATATATCTCATAATAATGACAAAAAGACAAAGATGTCGACATCATAATATAAATTATTAATATAGAAGTTGAATATTAAAGAAAAATGGGTCAATTTATGATAAATGAAACACTTGACTTGAAAATCCAATGAACACTTGATTTTTGTAAGATAAAGACCGAAATCCGAAATAGGTACCTACATTCCCTTCTGACGAATTTTTGTAGATACAAAATACATAAATACGCATAGGTACCATCCTTCTCATTTATTTCATACAATTATTCATAAATTATTTTAAATCAAGTAAGATCTTAAATCCATACTAAATGAAAGGCTTATAAAGGCACTCATTGCCTGAATTCATAGACGATTTTAACTTACGCTTTAAGCTACCTGCCTAATTAATATGGGACACAGTAGTTAACACAATTTACTAGGGACCGTATTTACTAACAGTTTTAGTTAGAGGATCCGTCAAATTACCGGGACCTTTATTCATTGTCCCGTTTTTAGTTAAATCGCTTTAGGTATGAGTGAAAATTGGATAACATAATATTACTATTGGAATTGTTGGTGTTAACAGATTCAACTTTATCAGTCAAGCAGTCAGTTAATTGTTTGTTTATTTTTATAATAATTACAACATTATTTGAAATAAATAAATTATTTTCAATTTACTTAAGGCCTAAGCGCCCGTGTTTCAGTGTCCTAATAGTGAGATGAAAATATATAGTTCGTTTTTAGTTCTCTATAGTATTATTTTTATATAATTCATAAATAAACTATTTCCGAATATTTTTGAAAGTGGCAATGAAAAGAAAATAATTGATTGTAAGGGTTGAATCGAGGCCACTTCCGAACCCACCTCAGTGATTGAATTTTCTCTATTCTATGTGTATTTCTCTGTCATTTTTCTATATCCTTTTGAGATTTGCTAAAACATTTTCACCTGTATGATACATTATTTTAACATACAAAACGATCGATACGAACGAACGATATCGAATTTTAAAGCTTTCTGCGCAAGTAAAAAAGTTGTATTTTTTTATTGTTGGCTTTAATATGTAAAAAGTCTGAAAGAATTAAAACACATGGAAAGCTTTATGCACACAAAGAGCTACTATATAACAATATAATAAATATATTATAGTTTACCAAATCTAATTTGAATTTGCTATAATTATGTGTAAATAAAAGATATCACAGTTAGTTTCAGTGAGTTAAAGTCCTTATTAATTGGCATACCATCCTGGATTCCAAACGTATTGGTACCGAAAAAATTCTAGATCCTATCAAAAACAGACCGAGTTTTTCCGATGGAAATTGGAGAATAACAAATGAATAACAAGCCGAAGGATGAGAGCTTAAATTTTGTAACAGGATATTTTTTATGAAAAAACTTTTCAATGGTTTTCTGTCGTTTTATTAATTAAACCTTAACGCGATCGTTTCTAAACCATTATGAATCATGTTTTTAATTTATTATAAAAAATCAGCCTCATCGTTTATTTATTCAACACTGAAAATGTAAAAGCTAATGATTCGATTCAATTTGATTAAGCCAATGTTGATGTTTTCAATTATAATATCTATAAAATTCATAGGCATATAGTTACAATAATAATAATCTGGTTTAAATTTTAAACTTTTATGCATCATGTATTTTCCTTGTTGATTAGAATCTACTCTTTTCCATACAATTAATTTGTCTGCAAGCCCATAATCACCGTCTTACCATAATGCCCTATTTCCATTGTTAGGATTAAATAATCAAGCATGAATTCTAAATTACTTCATTTAATAACGTTAACGTAATTTCAGCTGTGTGTTCTCTAATAAGCGACAGATTGAAGGCATGTTGGAAAACATGTACATAACATAAGATTATGTTTGTTTAGGCGCGTTTACTCTCCTTATCAAATCTGAGAACGCCTGATAAAACATTAATAAGCTACATGGTAATAAATATGCTTACTTTGAAACTGGCAACATTGACGCCGAAATTAACTTCATGGAGCCCAGAAATCGGTCATAAAACAACTAACTCATGCGTTTGCGTCTATAATAACTTGGTCGGTTTGTTTGATTACAAAGGCTTGTTGTAATGAGATTTTGGCGTCTTACAAATTATATTCTGGAAGCATAAGCCGTCGACTATAATGAAATGAAATAACATTAAAACAGTAGATGTTAGAGTGTTCGCCTGTTAAATTTATATTGCATCTCGAATGTTTTACTTTGAAAATGAAAAATGAAAAATATATTTATTTAAAAACCATATGTTTTTACACAGATACACTTTGATTGACGTTGCACACTTTACACATATTGGCTTAATCTAGGTTTATTAAAAAAGGATTACCTATAGTACTTACCCACACTAGGCAAGCCTGTATCGTGGGCACTAACTTTACAGTAGACATTAGCATACGTAAATATAAACATAGGAAGTGTCGATTGAAATCTGATTATACAATAACATACGATGTATGAAAACCTTTTTAAATGGGTGCTACAAACTTTAAAAAAATTACTTAACCATTGTGATAATAAATACTACGAGTACTGGTACACCATGTTCATGTCCTTTTGAAATACAACACAATAAACAATGTTTTATTTATTGAAGATTTACTTTTTACACGATACAAAAGTAGATATTAATAGATAATTTTGGAGACAACAAGGTGTATTTTTAAGTTTTCGAAATTAGGTAGCCAAGGTTTTTAGACCAATGACCGATGCAAATTTCCAAATTGTTTTCATTTTGATACTGATACTTGATACATATTTTCATCTACGCCATTTTGATATTGGAAAGTAAATATATCTATTTTTTATAAATGGACAATTTGACAAATGCGCTTTCAAATATAACATTTTGAATATAATAAAATTAATACGTCCATAACGTATTTAATTATATAAGACGAATGTATGCATATCTACGAAGTTAAGCATAGGTAGGTACTTATTCCCAAACCATTGAAGGCCCACTTGTTGAAATCTTACTAATGATCCTTAAATGTAAATCTTTATAATTTGTCCTTGTTTTATCTTTTTTATATCAATTTAATTAATTATTATTTACTGATAACATAGTCTTATTGTAAATCCCCTTTTTATCATCGCATTGTTCTTTGGTGCTATTCAATTTTGATTAAAGTATTTTATAATAAAATCAATTGAGTGAAAGACGATAACGAGACACGGTGTAAGTAAAAAACTGAGAAAAGCGATATGTTTGATCCCTTATAAAAGTAATAGATCAAGGAGGGTCACAGTGACTTACGAAGTCACTGGGGGATTCACTAAATTTACGTGGCTCATTGATTCGGTATTATAATCCGTATTACGTAAAACTAAGGTGCAAAATAGCTTGTATTGGCGTTATAAATAACCTTAATGCACATGTCTTCTGTCATACTATAGATAGAATAAAAGATCGAAATAAAGTGAGAAAGGTATTATATCGACATGTTGATAGCATTATTGTTTGACTTTCACAAATAAATTCAATAATCCTCTGTGTTTGAGTTAGCATCGGATGGGATTTTCTGTATGGAAAAAAATAAAAATGTTTGTTTTAGAAAACCACATCGTTAGCGGCGTCAGCAGGTTTGCTGTTCGTACTAAATCTACTCATTAGCGACTGTGGTTTACAAACTAAACTGGATGAGTGGTATGTGAAAGGTCTATAGTAATTTATTTTTGAACACATGTCACGGATATATTAACAGATATATTTGTAAAATCAGCCAATGTTGAGAGCCAAAGCGATAAAATATTCTTAAATTACTTTAAGCTATGTTCATTGTAAACTAAGGCGCGTACTGTTCAGTATTTCTTGGGTTAATTTAGCGTTCTGCTAAGGAATTACTGTCAAACAGTCTGATAAAGGTCTGCAAAATTAAAGCCCAAGCTTTCGGTCTAACTTTGCAAATGAACACCTAATAGAACTCTTTAGTAGATCCTCAAGACTATATGTATTACATAGTCACTAAACTATGAAAATAGATCTCTATTTCCCTTGGTCGCGGCATCACGCGTGAACGGCTGGGCCGATTTCAATAGTTCTTATTTTGATTATTGTAAAAAAAAATAAGAAAATGCGAAAACTTAACGGTTATTTCACCTTCACGGGTTTGACAATACCTATGCGCGAAGATCAGACAACGTCTGTCGGCTCAGCTAGTTCATTATAAAACAAATATTAATGATCGGTTCAAATTCCAGGTAAATTTTGACAACATAATATCATTAACTGCTTAATTAATTTCTATTTGACGAATGATACGAATTTTGATGTCATGATATTCGTACATAATAAATTAATTACACGTTTGTCCGAAATACGGCATGTTATTAATTCTTGGATAGATTTACTGGCCTCCTCGACATCCAATTACGTACTGTAGTGTATCAAACTATTGAGTTATTACTAGTCTATTATAATATTATATCCAGTAATGTTATGTTCGAAAAAGTACTGCGAGATAAGGATGGAAATGACAAAGGAAATAACTAAATTATTACGTATGGAGAAACCTCAAAAACGTAGCAGTACCTACCTTAGTGTAAGGTTTCGTATCCAGATAAGGTGCGTTGTTGGCACTTTGAAATACAGAGACATCTAAGTGCTCAATTCCGAGAATTTGCAAAACTAGATACTGTAAGCAAGGTACCGTAAGGTAATAGACATATTGTTTTGCATTCAGAATTAATATTTTTATTTAGTTACGATAATCAATAAGTACCAAACTTACAATAAATCAAAGAATAAATAGACATGAATTTAAATTGGACATCTCATATTAAAAAAGTATGTAATAGAATAAATAAGTATATTATCTCAGACGTCTTCGTAAAATAACTGACATAAAGACAGCAATATCGGCATACCACGCATACGTAGTATCAATTTTAAGATATGGACTTATAGTATGGGGAAATGGAGTAAATATAAAGAAAGCTTTTGTATCACAAAAAAATGCATTCGAGCTATATGTGGTGTAGGGCCTTTCGAATCATGCAAACCCCTTTTTATAAAACTTAAATTATTAACTTTGCCGTGCCTTTACATATTTGAAATTTGCAAATTTGTTAAAAATAATCAAAGATTGTTTACGACGGCTCAAGAAATGTACGGGAATTTACGTCATCCCGATAGATTGATACTTGACCATAAACCTAGAACATCTTTGTACTCAAAAAACTGTCATGCTATGTGTGTTAAAATATATAATAATATTCCAGACGATTTAAAGAAATTTGACGCAAAACAGTTTAAGACAAAACTTTATATATGGCTATTAAGCAAAAATTTTTATAATGTAAGGGACCTTTTGGATTGTAAACATAAATATTGACATGTATGTTATTCTTTGTTGTTCGTGTGTGTAATCGTTCGTTTGTGTGTAATAAATAAGTATATTTTGAACTTAATTATAATAAGTATGTAATGTTTATGTAATAATTTTTTTTTCTGATTATGCGGAGCTGTGAAATTATGTTTGCATGCCAGTATAACTGGCGAATGTGCTGTACTTTTCCATAAAATAATAACTTGTGAACCACATTTGAGCAAATAAAGATTTATTTATTTTATTTTTTATTTATCGTCCTATAATCATGCTGATGCATCAGTATGATTATAGGTCATCATGATGGTGCCAATAAAATAAGTACCATAACTTTAAATTCAAATCAAGAATCCTACTTTAAAATGGAATCATATTTTATAGCAAATTCATATGAAATGGTCCATAGCAGTTCTCCGAATATTGTGGTCGGGTATTGCGCTAGAACAAGGGCAGTGTTGCGGTCGTGTATCCAACGAAGCGCGTTTGCGGTTCCGTATATACGTACCGTGCTGTTTAGAATATCATTAATTTCTATCCCTTCTTTACGGTCGTGTTACTATGCGATCAATTTTATAGTAGATACTAGATGCGCTTCACGGTTTCACCCGCGTGGCTCCGCTCGTGTTGGTCTTAGCGTAATAATAAATAGCCTATAGCCTTCTTCGATAAATGGGCTATCTAACACCGAAAGAATTTTTCGAATCAGACCAGTAGTTCCTGAGATCAGCGCGTTCAAACGTAGTGCGTAAGTAACGTTTAGGTAAGTCTTATACATAAAATTCTCGTGTCACAATGTTAGTCTGCATACTCATCCGAAACGGGTGGACCGATTCTCATGAAATTTTCTGTGCATATCGGGTAAGTCTGAGAATCGGCCAACATCTATTTTTCATATGTACCACGGGCGAAGCCGGGGCGGGCCGCTAGTAAGTATATAATTTAATCCAAAAATGATGTAAATACCAATGCATAATTTATACTTAAGAAACAAATAAACAAGGCTTAAAGTTCAGATGTTATAAATTACTACTATTTGAGGACAATTTATGAAGTACAAAAATGAAATACTCTATTTAGGGCTGATTTTTCAATCCTTGGTTAAAATTCGTTGAATAATGTATAAAACTACCATTTTAAAAACGTATTCTAATTGCCCGTATTTGACAGTTTACGTGACATTTTAATATTATCGTGTAATACTTTCTTTATTGGACGGATAAGTTTTATCCAAGCATTGAAAAATCAAACTCAAACTCAAACTCAAACATTCATTTATTCAATTAGACTACTATTTAGTAGCACTTTCGAATCGTCATTACATAGTATTTTTAACATTTACCACCGATTCGGAAAGCAGTATCTATGGAGAAGAATCGGCAAGAAACTCCATAGTTGCTCTTTTAAATAATGTCAATAAATTTACATAATATGTAACTTATATCTACCTAACTACATAATATGCCAAAGAACTGTCCTGTGGTTTTTACGCGACAACCCTCCATGGGTCTTTATCGTCCATATATTCTTGAATACTGTAGTACGCTCTCTGAACTAGTACATTTTTTATGTAAATTTTAAATTTAGAACTACTAAACTCTTTAATATTGTGAGGAATTCTATTGTATAAGCGTATACCTTGACCCATAAATGAATTTTTAACTTTAGCTAATCGGAAAAATGGCATTTCAATTCTATTCTTGTTCCTTGTGCCATAATCGTGTCTATCTCCTACTCTTGTGTGTAAGTCAGAGCTTTTGTGTACATGCAAAATATTATTAAATATATACTGTGATGGTACAGTAAGGATACCAGTATTCTTAAAATGATCTCTTAGTGAGTCCCGAGCACGTAAATTATATATAGAGCGAATGGCTCTTTTCTGTAAGATAAATATAGTTTCTATATCTGCAGCCCTGCCCCATAGTAGAATTCCATAGGACATAATGCTATGAAAGTAGCTGAAATAAACCAATCTAGCCGTATCTTCATCGGTGAGATGCCTTATTTTTCGAACTGCATATGCAGCAGAACTGAGCTTACCTGCAGCGGTGTTTACATGGGCTCCCCACTGTAGTTTCTCGTCCAATGTTAACCCTAGAAATACAGTAGACTCAGTAGGATGCAATACCTCCCCGTTCAAGGTAATATCTCTGTTCAACTTTTTTACATTAGGAAGTAAAAATTCAATACAAGTGGTTTTTTTGGCATTTAATAATAAATTATTGGCAGTAAACCATTCAGATATGTGTAAAAGAGCACTGTTCACTTCGTCAACATTAGGGTCATGCCTATCCACATTAAAAATTAATGAGGTATCATCTGCAAACAGAACTATTTCACACCTATCCTGCAAATAATAGGGAAGATCATTGATATATACCAAGAACAAGAAGGGACCTAAAATTGACCCCTGTGGAACACCAATGTTAATTGACGCACCGCTAGAACGTTCTCCATTAACAACTACAGTCTGTATCCTATCATGCAGGTATGACGCTATGAGGTTCTGGGCTTTTCCTTTAATTCCATAGTGATTAAGTTTACGTAACAAAGTACAATGTTCAACGCAGTCAAATGCCTTGGAGAGGTCACAAAATATCCCTAGAGCATTTTTTGAGTTTTCCCATGCCTTATATATTATATGTGTTAGAAGTGCAACTCCAGCATCTGTGGTTGAGCGCCCCTTTGTGAAACCAAACTGTTTGGTGTGCAGTAAATTATTAGATGCAAAATGACTACTCAATTGGTTTAATATTAACTTCTCGAATACCTTACTTAATGTTGGTAAAATAGAGATAGGTCTATAATTGTTACAGTCCTTAAATCAACCCTTATTATAGTATCATTTTACCGTACCTAATAAAAAAAAATGTGTGCGTGTACTAGTGTACACACGTAAGAAGTGAAACTTCTTTATGACCTTATTTTTCAAAAAATAATTTACTATATGCAACTTTACAGAAATACGTCGAATCACGCGTGGTAGGGATAAGAAAAAGATGGCGCGTAACAGAAAAATGTCACGCGTAACGAAAAAATGTGACACTAAATTTTTTTCCAACCCCGATAAAGAAGTTTCAATTCAATATACAAAGGACTTTAATGTAAAATGCGTCATTTTATCTATTCACAACAAGATTCACAATATTAGTTCGTAATAATGTATTTATTATACCTTTTAGCATTATATTCTGACATGTGCCAGTCTCTTTGAAGGCAATTCGCCGTAATGCCAGTTCAATATTAACTCAGTAAAGAGGCATTTCATTATAATATCGAGAATGCCATATCAAAATACGTTTAATTTTAAGCGGATGAGAATAATTATTAACGACTATAATTAATGTCCAGGCAATTTAAATAAATAAAAAATAGCGTGTCTAGCGCCGAGCACACGTGACAGAAGTGAAACTACTTTGGCAAGATACAAAGATCAAAATCGTCGCCTTACTCCATGACATGACGGTATTGCCATGACGCGACCTTGAAATTTTACTCTCAACGCGCCTAAAGAAGTTTCACTTCAAAAATAGTCTTATTGAGAACTTCTTTTTTTGAAGTCGGTTATGGAACCAGTGTGAAAATTTAATTATTAACACTTGCACTTGTACAACAAAAGGTTAGAGAGGGTCTAATCGTTTCCTTAAAACCTCTCTCGTGGTCAGCGGTACCCAGGTATAAGGGCTCTCTGTAACGGAGTCTTCCGATTTCCTAACCAATTATATTTAAACCCTGTTTAAGCCCCAAAACCGGTATACTGTAGCTTTATTTATCATTATAATATTAAGAAAATCGTGATAATTACACCACAATATTATTTTTCAGATAAAAAGAAATATAAGGCCGTCTTTGAAAGATTCTTTTTTTGTTGTAGATATTTGTCTCCACAAAACTATGAAAACTCACAAAAAATAAATATACCCGAGTGGAGCCAGCGCAAACAGCTAGTTACTTATAGTATCTACTATATTGCTTTATTATTGTATTGTATTAATAATTAATATAAACAAGTAACAGATGCTTTATAAAACACAACATTCCCTTGAGTTTCAGTACTGCAGGAAACATGACAATAAAATATTTAAATACTAAAGTTAAACTACAGCTGCACCGAAGCGCGCGAATCGTACAGACCCATATTATGTAACTATTTACATGTCCGATTTTATTTTAATATACACAGTTTAAACTGGGGTTTAATTTATAACAATAATTACACAGTTACACGGATTTTTAGTGGTTCTAGCAGAAAATACTGAGTAGGTTTAGAGTCATTCAAACATTTATACATATAAAATTAAATTAAATTAAATTACTGCTAACATTTACTAACTAATTATACTATATAAATTTAACAATTTAATTTATATTTTAAGTGATTTTTTTCGGCAAACGGTAGTTACTCCTTAACTTGACTTCCGACAAAGGCCTCCTCTGTTGGGTCCCTAGGCCTTCCGAGACCACGGTGAACTTGCTATTTTCCGAATGCCATCTTCCCATCTCGAAATTTGTCATATTTACATATTTAAAATATAACTAGAAAACAAAAAAAAAATACTGTTGTTATAAATTCAAATGTTATGTTCAAATGTTTTCTACACATGAGTAATAATGTTTCGGTCGTGTTTTTAAAAGATAAAACACTAACAACACAATTTGTTCTTCGAGAACATTTTATAATTGCATTTTAGCTACAAGTTACATCAAAAATTCAAAATAAATATAATAAAAATATAAAAACATTTATATGCCTGAGTTAACGAAAATTACTTATTAAGATTTCTACAGCCCACACCTACAGAAACCACTTAAAACCTTGCAACGTACAAAACATCAAAGTATAAAAAAATAACGTGACATGGAACAAATTGTGTTTTCTGAAAGAAAAATTACTAATACTCAATTCCATTTTGCGGAAAGTCGAAACAACTTTTATTCGTGAATACGTACATTAAATGTACTGTATAACATAATGGTGTATCAAATTGTAAGTGCTTTTATTCGTGCTCTATTCCCTTTCAGAAATATACTGTTTATTAGGCATAAAAATTAAGCTAGGGTCACGGATAAAAATATTATGAAAACGGTAGTAATTTGAGTAGAAGACGTTATGGATGAGAATACGATACTATATATACGAATACGAATAATATAAGAGTATATAACACACACAGTAAAGTATTCTTGTTTTGGTTTTTAATTATTCGAGCCACATTCTTTATTGTTTTATTTTTTTCTATAAAGAGTGAACCCAGTCCACATAATACCATAAAAAATTATATGCACCATATAACACTTATAAAACGGATGCAAATTAGGATGTCAACAATTACAATCACGCACACCGCTACAACATGCTTTACGACGCCAATCTCAAAAGATTATAATTTCAGGGCCGGTCTGACCCAATTTGAGCGAAGGGCAGAAGTGTATTATAGTTTCCTCGACCACCGTTATAGAAATGGATATAAATCGTGTTCTATTACTAGACCCCGGGCCGCCTACAGTATATAAAAATACAGAAATACACACACCGGCACAATTAGCGGAACACAAACCGATGTGCGAGAACATCGTCTGGGATTTGAACGAATGGCAGCAGGTTCTCTTTACTGATGAGTGCAGAGTTCTTTTAAAACAGATCGATGGGAGACAGCGAATATGGAGACGCAAAGGAGAACGCCACATACAGTCTAATTTTGAACACACAGTGGCTTATGGTGGCGGCTCGATTATGGTTTGGGGAGGGATATGTTTGGGAGCTCGCACGGAGGTCGTGATAATCACAGGAGGGATCATGACAGCAGATCGATACATCAGAGACATTTTAGAAGAACATGTTGTACCATTTGCCCCATTTATTGATGACGACTTTATTCTAATGCAAGATAATGCTCGTACTTATAGAGCACAATCGGTACAGGCATATCTAAGCCACGTAGGTATACCGGTGATGCAGTGGCCAGCAAATTCCCCCAATATGAATCCAATAGAGCATGTCTGGGACTTGCTAAAAAGAAGGGTTAAATCCAGAATGCCACCCCCCAACAATCTGAATGAACTTGAAAACGCATTACTTGAGAAGTGGGAGCGGTTGCCTCAAGAAATCATCGATAACATAATCTGTAGCATACCCAGACGAATGAAAACCGTAATCAGAGCAAGAGGGGGAAACACTCGATATTAATTTTGCTTTAATTTTATTGTTAAATCATTTAATGCATACTTTTTTTATTTTTTGTGATGGTTCATAATTATCCAAAAATTTCACTTATTTCAAATTTCTTTATTTTTTCAATAAAAAATAACGAAGACTTTTCAAAGTCGTTGTTAAAAGATGTTAATTAATTTGTTAGTTTGTGTCCAATTACATTTTTGTCAAAAATATGCGTTATTATCTCATAGTCTCACTTTTTTTTCTGTTCCGCTAATTGTGCCGGTGTGTATATATTCATATAACCTGTAGGTGAATTGAATCACGTAAAAGGGGAAATTACTTGTTCAGCTACTCTCACGAATGCAATTTTATAGTTTCATTTCAGTCGCACTATGTATATTGCTGAGATCAGCTGTTCGATTCACAGATTAAAAGTTATATTTTCCATTGCGTTCACGTTCCCAATATAGGAATGGATAGTTTTGTTTATGGTGGCTCCTAAATCCTAATGTTTGTTCCCTCCAAAGTGAAATACTCATAAACGCCCCGAATACTGCTTGATTACACTTTCCGCCAATACATTATACAAAAAAAGGTATTCATTATTACCTATTTAATTAAAGAGCATAATGAAGATATTATTAAACAAATAAGTAAATAGTTTATTAAAGTTTGAAGACCAGAGCTTGAAAATACATAGATTACAATTACAACATAAACAACACAAGTTTCTAGTGATGAATTATTAAGATTTTCACAAAATATGAGCAACATATTAGGTATTATAATATTCATATGGGATTGCGTGTTTATCTCGATAGAATAGGTTTATTCGGGTTTGAACTGAATTTTAAATTTATGTAATTTGGGATCAAATACGTCAAGTTTGAGGTTAGTCTTGCGGAAAATCAAATCGTTATACTGGGAATAATCTAACAACGAGTTGGTAGGAGGTAGGTTGTTTTTGTTAAAATTAATGGAGAATCAATGAAAAGGGCACCTAAAATATTTAAAAATAGAATTTTCATGAACTTAGACCGTTGAAGTAAGTAAGTCAGTATTACATTACTTACTTGCTTACTTACTTCAACGGTCTAAGTTCATAATGGGCGCATCGACCCAAAGTGGATCTTGGCCTCCCACACCAAAAGTTTCCAAGTATCGCGCCTTAGCGCCCTGGTGTTGAGGTCTTCTATTTGAAGAATAACATTTAAAAATTTGTACATAATTGGCATAGCTGTGTAAATAAAAAAAACAAACAATCCTATAAATAATATCAACATTACTCTCTACAGTCTAAGCACACTATATTTTACCTTATAAATGAAAATGCAATTAAGCGGTATCAACATTTTCTTCTTTATATTTCTTAAAAATACCAAACAATATGATATTACTAGCGACCCGCCCCGGCTTCGCACGGGTGCAATGCTGATACTAAATACACTACAGAAAAACTGTGAACGTTGTATATAAAAACATAGCGGCCCGCTCCGGCTTCGCACGGGTATCATCACTACATAGTATATATAAAACAAAGTCGCTTTCTCTGTCCCTATTTCCCTATGTCCCTTTGTATGCTTAAATCTTTAAAACTACGCAACGGATTTTGATGCGGTTTTTTTTAATAGATAGAGTGATTCAAGAGGAAGGTTTTAGTACTATATAATTTATTAGGTTTTAGACAAAGCGGGCGAAGCCGCGGGCGGTAAGCTAGTAAAATATATAGCCGGGCGGCCGGCCCGGCCGGTACCGCCGCAAACGCTACGTCCCGCAATTTTTAAATCTGTAATATCTTCGAAAATATTCACTTAAATCATACGGTGTAAAGGGCCATATAGATCTATATTAAATGAAAAATGTATTCAAGGTATTTAATTGGTTAAGGATTAATGCTGTATTGGTTAAAATCGCTTCGAAAATTAACCATTATTTGTCGTAAAAAGTAAATGACAAAAAAAAGTTATTGTGGGTTATCCATAAGAGATAGACATATAACATCACGGACTTTTCTGTAGACCTTTTCAATGTGTACAATACTTAGTACATTATTTTGATAAAACTCGTAGGGTTCAGCCTGCGTTTGCAATGTAAGCGGAAAAAATGTAATTTTTTACGACATCACATTAGAAACCTCAAAAATAACAGTACTTCTCCACTATTTAATGGATGTTATTATACATATAAACCTTCCTCTTGAATCACTCTATCTATTAAAAAAAAACCGCATCAAAATCCGTTGCGTAGTTTCAAAGATTTAAGCATACAAAGGGACATAGGGACATAGGGACAGAGAAAGCGACTTTGTTTTATACTATGTAGTGATGATGATGTTCAAAACACAGCGAGTAAGCGTGTTATAATAATTAAACCCGTTCCATTTCCCGTTCTAATGTTATCACGACCTTAACATACAAAAGTCTATTATTGAACCTCATATCTGAAGATGTGTGGGTTTGTGATAACGTCAACTAATAACATTATAATGGATGCATTCTGAATTAATTAAATTACGTAGACATTACAACTAAAAAGATTAATTTTATGTGTACCTACTTGTTTATTTGTGTAACAATTACTGGTTCTATACTAACATTATAAAGCTGAAGAGTTTGTTTGTTGGAACGCGCTTATCTCGGGAACTACTGGTCCGATTTGAAAAATTCTTTCGGTGTTAGATAGAAAATTCATCTAGGAAGGCTATAGGCTATATATCGTCTCGTTAAGACCAACAGGAGCGGAACATGGCGGGTAAAACCGCAGAGCACAGCTAGTCTTAAATAAATAATTAAATTACAAATTCTATTATTCATCAAAACAGCGTAACACTTTTAAGTATACGTTCATTAAGTTCCCATGACGTGTCAAAGTTTTTATTGAAAAAGTTCGCGCGAGTATTAATCCAAACATTTCCCATTCTTCACCGGTAACTTGGATAAAAGCTTAATAAATTTCCATTTAAATACAATAGCAATTGAAGACAACGTAAGCAAAACTACAGAAGTGAGAAGCAAATGAAAAACAGTGCACGTTACTGAGATTTCCTTTGGGATACATCTCTATTTATAACACATACGGCAAGTCAATTCCGTTGCTAATTAAAAATTAGTATTCATACCTCGAAATGCTTTTTACGCGATGCTGATTTGTAATTTACTCGTAGCATGAACATTATAAAATATGATGATATATGAATAAACGAAGCTCTAAATACTGAAGAGTTTCTTTGTTTGTTTGTTTGAACGCGCTAATCTCAGGTCCGATTAAAAAAAATTATTTCGGTGTTAGATAGCCCATTTATCGAGGAAGGCTATTAATACACAGCGGGTAAAACCGCAGGGCACAGCTAGTATAATAATATGAAAAACAATTGGCCTGCCATAACTCATCGCATATTTACATTAGTTTGCCTGGATCGTTTGAAAACATTTAGACCGGGAGATACTGACACAAAATTTCGAGTCATTTGTAACAGGATGGCGGTTCTACAGGGGTCTTAGTACGCAATGATAAAAAGAAAAATGATGGTGTAATCGCTGGTATCGGTGGTTTAGTCGCGTGGGCGTTAGCCGAACTCGTCGGAAAAATAGCGAAAGTCAAACGATTTGTAACACAAAAATTTTAGTATTTACCGATAGCCCATAAAAAAGAAGTAGGCGGTAGTGTCATGCCATACTTTTCCGGTGTGACTTACAGCCCGCCATACCGACGCGAATATGTTGATTTAAATAAAACAATTATTCAACCATTTGTACCAGGCTAACTTTTGCACAGGTAACCATCGTCGTGCAGCCATTTACGAAAATCGCCATGCCATACTTTTCGGACGATTCCAAATGGTCGCCATACCGCCGAAAATCTGCAAAAAAAATTTATTTCGCCAAACTTTTTGTACCAGTATTGCATTTGGATTTTTGGAGAGTATTTGATAAAATTTGACCATTATTATATTTGCCATACTTCTAGTAGGGGGAAAAAGTGCTGTCATACTTGAAATATTAATTTAGTTTTAATTTATATAAGTGAAGATTTCCAACACCTAGATCTTTGAAATTTTGTATTTATATTCTTTGATCCTCAAACTTCCAAGAAAAATAAGTGCCATACTGTTACAAATCGTTTGACTTTCGCTATTTTCCGACGAGTTCGACTAACGCCCACGCGACTAAGCCGCCGGTACCAGCGTTCACACCATCATTTTTTCTTTTTGTCATTGCGTACTAAGAACCCTGTAGAACCGCCATCCTGTTACAAATGACTCGAAATTTTGTGTCAGTATCTCCCGGTCTAATTGATTATGCTGAAAGTGCGTAATTATGTGCATACATTATTCTACTTCGTTGGTAATCGGGCTTCGCATGCAGTTTGTGCATTTATGTTAATGCAAACAAATATTTGGAGCGTGTTTCCGGCTCTAACATTATCCGTTCAAATTAAGACTTTGATAAATGAATACAATTTGGCTCAATAAATCAGAATTGTAACGATTTTTAAGCTAAACGTATCAATTGATAAGTACCAATTACAAATAGGTATATTACATTTGTAATCTTATCAAACAGCTTATATTTTATGTGAAGAATATTTTGAAAGGCAACAATCAAAGACGGATTAAACGTAGAGTCAAAGATGTTTGTTATAAGTGTTTTCATATTCTTATACAACTCACAATGTAGACGTCAATACAATGAACTGAATCGACAGCGAACAGCGAACAGCAAACAGCGAACAGCGAACAGCGAACAGCGAACAGCGAACAGCGAACAGCGAACAGCGAACAGCGAACAGCGAACAGCGAACAGCGAACAGCGAACAGCGAACAGCGAACAGCGAACAGCGAACAGCGAACAGCGAACAGCGAACAGCGAACAGCGAACAGCGAACAGCGAACAGCGAACAGCGAACACGAACACGAACACGAACACGAACTCTCAAATTAAAATTCAAATTCAAATTCAAATTCAAATTCAAATTCAAATTTGAACACGAACACGAACAAATTCAAATTCAAATTCAAATTTGAACACGAACACGAACAAATTCAAATTCAAATTGAAATCAGAAACACGAACACGAACAGCGAACAGCGAACAGCGAACAGCGAACAGCTAACAGCGAACAGCGAACAGCGAACAGCGAACAGCGAACAGCGAACAGCGAACAGCGAACAGCGAACAGCGAACAGCGAACAGCGAACAGCGAACAGTGAACAGCGAACAGCGAACAGCGAACAGCGAACAGCGAACAGCGAACAGCGAACAGCGAACACGAACACGAACACGAACTCTCAAATTAAAATTAAAATTAATTTAAATTCAAATTCAAATTCAAATTCCAATTCCAATTCAAATTCAAATTCAAATTCCAATTCCAATTCAAATTCAAATTCAAATTCAAATTCAAATTTGAACACGAACACGAACAAATTCAAATTCAAATTCAAATTTGAACACGAACACGAACAAATTCAAATTCAAATTCAAATTCAAATTTGAACACGAACACGAACAAATTCAAATTCAAATTGAAATCACAAAGACGAACAGCGAAAAGCGAACAGCGAACAGCGAACAGCGAACAGCGAACAGCGAACAGCGAACAGCGAACAGCGAACAGCGAACAGCGAACAGCGAACAGCGAACAGCGAACAGCGAACAGCGAACAGCGAACAGCGAACAGCGAACAGCGAACAGCGAACACGAACAAATTCAAATTCAAATTCAAATTCAAATTCAAATTCAAATTCAAATTCAAATTCAAATTCAAATTCAAATTCAATTCAAATTCAAATTCAAATTGAAATTGAAATTGAAATTGAAATTGAAATTGAAATTGAAATTGAAATTGAAATTGAAATTGAAATTGAAATTGAAATTGAAATTGAAATTGAAATTGAAATTGAAATTGAAATTGAAATTGAAATTGAAATTGAAATTGAAATTGAAATTGAAATTGAAATTCAAATTCAAATTCAAATTCAAATTCAAATTCAAATTCAAATTCAAATTCAAATTCAAATTCAAATTCAAATTCAAATTCAAATTCAAATTCAAATTCAAATTCAAATTCAAATTCAAATTCAAATTCAAATTCAAATTCAAATTCAAATTCAAATTCAAATTCAAATTCAAATTCAAATTCAAATTCAAATTCAAATTCAAATTCAAATTCAAATTCAAATTCAAATTCAAATTCAAATTCAAATTCAAATTCAAATTCAAATTCAAATTCAAATTCAAATTCAAATTCAAATTCAAATTCAAATTCAAATTCAAAGAGTCACGGTCAAAATGGGCGTAAAACCAACAGCTTTAAAATATATTTTATGTGAAAGCTAATGACCATTACTTAAATTTATACTATGACGGCAATCACCCAAACAATCGGTGAGCGGAGATATTCAGTGATGTTCAAACGTATTTGTTATAGAATCCAAAAAAAACCGGAGATAACACGACACGATGTTGTGCAAAGCTAGGCCAAAGAAACCAATCTATTGGTTGGTAACCTAACGGAATTACTACATTCCATCCCTTTCTAACTTCTCTCTTAATCAGGCGCCGACCAAAAAACAAGGGTGCGAGCAGGCCGGGCAATGCGCGTCAGTCGTTATTCATATTTTTCATTACTCATGCTCGGAAAGAACTCGGAGTGAACTTTTCGCAACTTGTGTTCTGCTGTTTTTGTTAAGTACAATGGAAGAAAGACAGTGTGTTATGTGTCGACGCTCTGTTTATCGACAAAGACGTCATGTTTTGCATGAAGATATTCCTCAGCGCGATCCACAAATGGCAGCATATATACGAGAACATGCCGTGATACATGTAAGTATTACGCATTACCTATGATATAATCATATTTACATACACCGCAGTGCACAATTCGAACTCTTTACTTATCTGCTACCTGTCCCGATGACGAATCCAGTGCTAAGATGACCCATAAACAAAATGAACAAAATGTTTACTAATGCCATTCAAGTGTATAAGGTTTTAGCAATAAGCAGCATAATTGCGTGTAAAACGTAAAGATCTTTAGTTACTTTTGTTCTGTGAAAAGTATTGTTATGGCTCACTCAACAAAATATCGCAAAAGACAAAGCAAGCGACTAATTATATTTTGTTTATTCATTTTTTTAACTTATAGTTACATTTTTAAATATTTCTTATATAAAAATAATTATATTTATTATTATAAGTACTATACCGACATATGTCGTTTTATCTCCGTTGCATTTGTGATTTTACCTTGAAGTACCTACATCACGATAGTTATTTGTGTTTTTATTTTTCAGGTTGAATTCAATAACGTCTATTCAACGTGTCATAGATGCTGGCAACGATTAACTAATGATGTTCCAAGGATTGAAGAAGTACATCCCAATGAAGCAGTGCAGCCTAATGCAGCTATACAACCTCAGGAACGAACTTTAGAAGTAGATGATTTTATGAGAGCTCCAAACAGAGCAGATCGTTGTATTTTTAATAACTGTCATAACGAAACACGGTTACGAATTCCTATGTCTATAAAAATACACATGTTATGTGAACATAATTTGTATATACCTGGAGAAGCTAGAGCGTGTCGACAGCACCTTGAAAGCAATAACTGGAATGATTTAATTAACAACTGTCGCACATATCACGATTTTAATGCTGCTCAGTTTACAGATATTTGTAATATTTTTAAAAACGCTGCTTCGCGTGGTACAAGATTCGATTTTGATTCAATGACTGAATTAGACAACGAAGACTTGTTTTTTTGGGTAGGATTTAATTACGAACAATTTAACATTATTTTAAATCAAACACCCTCACTCGCAAATCAAAGTCGTCCCCGGACAGTACTTGGAGTATATTTAACAAAACTTCGCACAGGTGAAAGTAATGAACGATTGGCATCATTGTTTGGTATGTCTCGTCGAACTCTAGAAAGAAAATTGAAAATCGCTAGAGAATGTATAGAGGCAGAATTTACCCCTTTACATCTAGGGTTTGACCATATCACAAGGAATAATATCTTAGAGAGGAATTTGTTGATACCAAAACACATATTCGGTAACAGTGAAAACAGCAAAGCAATAGTTATTTGCGATGGTACTTATATTTATATAGAAAAAAGTTCTAATTTTTTGTTTCAAAGATTGTCTTACAGCTTGCATAAGTATGAGAATTTACTAAAACCCTTTATGATTGTCAGCACTGATGGCTACATTTTGGATGTCCTAGGTCCGTATGCCGCCACTACATCTGATGCAACAATCATGCAAGACATTATGCGTGATGAAAATAGTGCTTGGCATTGGATTTTTCAACAAAACGACGTTATTTTGGTTGATCGGGGTTTTAGGGATAGCTTAGCTAGTATTGAAGAGTGGGGTTATGAGGTACACATACCACCCACAAAAGACAGAAACGAAACCCAATTAACAACGGACCAAGCCAATAAATCGCGAACGATTACCATTAGCCGCTGGGTAGTGGAAGCCATGAATGGCAAAATAAAACAGTGTTTTAGACTGCTGCGACAAACATATATTAATAGAGCTCTTCCCCACATGTTTGTAGATTTCAAAATTGGTGCTAGCCTTTTAAATGCTTTTCGCCCAGTTTTTGAAAACCATCGACTAGCTTCAGATATAATAAACATTATTGATGAAAAAATAAACAACCCGAATCGTTTATTCGATTACGTCGAACTTAAAAATCTGAATCGACAACGTCGAGACTTTGTAAGAATGGAAGCAAATCTACCATTCCTAAATGATTTTCCACGTTTAACAGAGGAATGTATAGTGCTTCACGCTTTGGGAACTTATCATATAAAACTGGCAAAATCGTATGTCGCAGTACATTTCCGCGATGGTGTTTATTTAATTGAATTATATAGAGAGGAGTCATTAGATGATTTAAACAGATGTAATATTCTGCAAACTAATGTGTGGTTGCTTCGAATTAAAATACAGTCGCGGCATGTCAGATCGCGCACATATAACACTTACATTTTGATCGATAGAGACCAAATCGGTAGAAATGCGATAGTTGAGCATTACTGTACTTGCTTAACAGGCAGAAGAACAGTAGGAAGTTGTGCCCACATAGTTTCAGTTTTGTGGTTTTTGGGGTTAGGACGGCACGAGCCTTTCATTGCACCCGCAGAACATTTATTAGATGTTATAGTTGATGATAACCATTGATATTTAAATAAAAGGTATCAATATTTATTATTTTATTACAAATATGTGTGTTTTATTTAACCAATCTTTGGGACTTTTTTGCAGTGATACCCGGTCGATATTGGGGTTAACAAGTATTTAGGGGGTATTTAGAAGTACAATAAAGTAAATTACAACACATTTTATTTCTGTTGGTTTTACGCCCAGCTCTCATACAAAAATGCCCATGATCTTTTGAACACGAACACGAACAAATTCAAATTCAAATTTAAATTTGAACACGAACACGAACAAATTCAAATTCAAATTGAAATCACAAAGACGAACAGCGAAAAGCGAACAGCGAACAGCGAACAGCGAACAGCGAACAGCGAACAGCGAACAGCGAACAGCGAACAGCGAACAGCGAACAGCGAACAGCGAACAGCGAACAGCGAACAGCGAACAGCGAACAGCGAACAGCGAACAGCGAACAGCGAACACGAACACGAACACGAACTCTCAAATTAAAATTCAAATTAATTTAAATTCAAATTCAAATTCAAATTCCAATTCCAATTCAAATTCAAATTCAAATTTGAACACGAACACGAACAAATTCAAATTCAAATTCAAATTTGAACACGAACACGAACAAATTCAAATTCAAATTGAAATCACAAACACGAACACGAACAGCGAACAGCGAACAGCGAACAGCGAACAGCGAACAGCGAACAGCGAACAGCGAACAGCGAACAGCGAACAGCGAACAGCGAACAGCGAACAGCGAACAGCGAACAGCGAACAGCGAACAGCGAACAGCGAAAAGCGAACACGAACACGAACACGAACTCTCAAATTAAAATTAAAATTAATTTAAATTCAAATTCAAATTCAAATTCAAATTCAAATTCAAATTCCAATTCCAATTCAAATTCAAATTCAAATTCAAATTTGAACACGAACACGAACAAATTCAAATTCAAATTGAAATCACAAACACGAACACGAACAGCGAACAGCGAACAGCGAACAGCGAACAGCGAACAGCGAACAGCGAACAGCGAACAGCGAACAGCGAACAGCGAACAGCGAACAGCGAACAGCGAACAGCGAACAGCGAACAGCGAACACGAACAAATTCAAATTCAAATTCAAATTCAAATTTGAACACGAACACGAACAAATTCAAATTCAAATTCAAATTTGAACACGAACACGAACAAATTCAAATTCAAATTGAAATCACAAAGACGAACAGCGAAAAGCGAACAGCGAACAGCGAACAGCGAACAGCGAACAGCGAACAGCGACAGCGAACAGCGAACAGCGAACAGCGAACAGCGAACAGCGAACAGCGAACAGCGAACAGCGAACAGCGAACAGCGAACAGCGAACAGCGAACAGCGAACAGCGAACAGCGAACAGCGAACAGCGAACAGCGAACAGCGAACAGCGAACAGCGAACAGCGAACAGCGAACACGAACACGAACACGAACACGAACTCTCAAATTAAAATTCAAATTCAAATTCAAATTTGAACGCGAACACGAACAAATTCAAATTCAAATTTGAACACGAACACGAACAAATTCAAATTCAAATTGAAATCACAAACACGAACACGAACAGGGAACAGCGAACAGCGAACAGCGAACAGCGAACAGCGAACAGCGAACAGCGAACACGAACACGAACAAATTCAAATTCAAATTCAAATTCAAATTCAAAGAAATTCAAATTCAAATTTAAATTCAAATTCAAATTCAAATTCAAATTCAAATTCAAATTCAAATTCAAATTCAAATTCAAATTCAAATTCAAATTCAAATTCAAATTCAAATTCAAATTCAAATTCAAATTCAAATTCAAATTCAAATTCAAATTCAAATTCAAATTCAAATTTAAATTTGAACACGAACACGAACAAATTCAAATTCAAATTCAAATTTGAACACGAACACGAACAAATTCAAATTCAAATTGAAATCACAAAGACGAACAGCGAAAAGCGAACAGCGAACAGCGAACAGCGAACAGCGAACAGCGAACAGCGACAGCGAACAGCGAACAGCGAACAGCGAACAGCGAACAGCGAACAGCGAACAGCGAACAGCGAACAGCGAACAGCGAACAGCGAACAGCGAACAGCGAACAGCGAACAGCGAACAGCGAACAGCGAACACGAACACGAACACGAACACGAACTCTCAAATTAAAATTCAAATTCAAATTCAAATTCAAATTTGAACGCGAACACGAACAAATTCAAATTCAAATTCAAATTTGAACACGAACACGAACAAATTCAAATTCAAATTGAAATCACAAACACGAACACGAACAGCGAACAGCGAACAGCGAACAGCGAACAGCGAACAGCGAACAGCGAACAGCGAACAGCGAACAGCGAACAGCGAACAGCGAACAGCGAACAGCGAACAGCGAACGGCGAACAGCGAACAGCGAACAGCGAACACGAACACGAACACGAACTCTCAAATTAAAATTCAAATTCAAATTTGAACACGAACACGAACAAATTCAAATTCAAATTCAAATTTGAACACGAACACGTACAAATTCAAATTCAAATTGAAATCACAAACACGAACACGAACAGCGAACAGCGAACAGTGAACAGCGAACAGCGAACAGCGAACAGCGAACAGCGAACAGCGAACAGCGAACAGCGAACAGCGAACAGCGAACAGCGAACAGCGAACAGCGAACAGCGAACAGCGAACAGCGAACAGCGAACAGCGAACAGCGAACAGCGAACAGCGAACAGCGAACAGCGAACAGCGAACAGCGAACAGCGAACAGCGAACAGCGAACAGCGAACAGCGAACAGCGAACAGCGAACAGCGAACAGCGAACAGCGAACAGCGAACAGCGAACACCGAACAGCGAACAGCGAACACGAACACGAACAAATTCAAATTCAAATTCAAATTCAAAGAAATTCAAATTCAAATTTAAATTCAAATTCAAATTCAAATTCAAATTCAAATTCAAATTCAAATTCAAATTCAAATTCAAATTCAAATTCAAATTCAAATTCAAATTCAAATTCAAATTCAAATTCAAATTCAAATTCAAATTCAAATTCAAATTCAAATTCAAATTCAAATTCAAATTCAAATTCAAATTCAAATTCAAATTCAAATTCAAATTTGAACACGAACACGAACAAATTCAAATTCAAATTTAAATTCAAATTCAAATTCAAATTCAAATTCAAATTCAAATTCAAATTCAAATTCAAATTCAAATTCAAATTCAAATTCAAATTCGCGAACAGCGAACAGCGAACAGCGAACAGCGAACAGCGAACAGCGACAGCGAACAGCGAACAGCGAACAGCGAACAGCGAACAGCGAACAGCGAACAGCGAACAGCGAACAGCGAACAGCGAACAGCGAACAGCGAACAGCGAACAGCGAACAGCGAACAGCGAACAGCGAACAGCGAACAGCGAACAGCGAACAGCGAACAGCGAACAGCGAACAGCGAACAGCGAACAGCGAACAGCGAACAGCGAACACGAACTCTCAAATTAAAATTAAAATTAATTTAAATTCAAATTCAAATTCAAATTCCAATTCCAATTCAAATTCAAATTCAAATTCGCGAACAGCGAACAGCGAACAGCGAACAGCGAACAGCGAACAGCGACAGCGAACAGCGAACAGCGAACAGCGAACAGCGAACAGCGAACAGCGAACAGCGAACAGCGAACAGCGAACAGCGAACAGCGAACAGCGAACAGCGAACACGAACTCTCAAATTAAAATTAAAATTAATTTAAATTCAAATTCAAATTCAAATTCCAATTCCAATTCAAATTCAAATTCAAATTTGAACACGAACACGAACAAATTCAAATTCAAATTCAAATTCAAATTCAAATTCAAATTCAAATTCAAATTCAAATTCAAATTCAAATTCAAATTCAAATTCAAATTCAAATTCAAATTCAAATTCAAATTCAAATTCAAATTCAAATTCAAATTCAAATTCAAATTTGAACACGAACACGAACAAATTCAAATTCAAATTCAAATTTGAACACGAACACGAACAAATTCAAATTCAAATTCAAATTTGAACACGAACACGAACAAATTCAAATTTTAATTGAAATCACAAACACGAACACGAACAGCGAACAGCGAACAGCGAACAGCGAACAGCGAACAGCGAACAGCGAACAGCGAACAGCGAACAGCGAACAGCGAACAGCGAACAGCGAACAGCGAACAGCGAACAGCGAACAGCGAACAGCGAACAGCGAACAGCGAACAGCGAAAAGCGAACACGAACACGAACACGAACTCTCAAATTAAAATTAAAATTAATTTAAATTCAAATTCAAATTTGAACACGAACACGAACAAATTCAAATTTTAATTGAAATCACAAACACGAACACGAACAGCGAACAGCGAACAGCGAACAGCGAACAGCGAACAGCGAACAGCGAACAGCGAACAGCGAACAGCGAACAGCGAACAGCGAACAGCGAACAGCGAACAGCGAACAGCGAACAGCGAACAGCGAAAAGCGAACACGAACACGAACACGAACTCTCAAATTAAAATTAAAATTAATTTAAATTCAAATTCAAATTCAAATTCAAATTCAAATTCAAATTTAAATTTGAACACGAACACGAACAAATTCAAATTCATATTCAAATTTGAACACGAACACGAACAAATTCAAATTCAAATTGAAATCACAAAGACGAACAGCGAAAAGCGAACAGCGAACAGCGAACAGCGAACAGCGAACAGCGAACAGCGAACAGCGAACAGCGAACAGCGAACAGCGAACAGCGAACAGCGAACAGCGAACAGCGAACAGCGAACACGAACACGAACACGAACTCTCAAATTAAAATTAAAATTCAAATTCAAATTCAAATTCAAATTCAAATTTGAACACGAACACGAACAAATTCAAATTCAAATTCAAATTTGAACACGAACACGAACAAATTCAAATTCAAATTGAAATCACAAAGACGAACAGCGAAAAGCGAACAGCGAACAGCGAACAGCGAACAGCGAACAGCGACAGCGAACAGCGAACAGCGAACAGCGAACAGCGAACAGCGAACAGCGAACAGCGAACAGCGAACAGCGAAAAGCGAACAGCGAACAGCGAACAGCGAACAGCGAACAGCGAACAGCGAACAGCGAACAGCGAACACGAACACGAACACGAACACGAACTCTCAAATTCAAATTCAAATTCAAATTCAAATTCAAATTTGAACGCGAACACGAACAAATTCAAATTCAAATTCAAATTTGAACACGAACACGAACAAATTCAAATTCAAATTGAAATCACAAACACGAACACGAACAGGGAACAGCGAACAGCGAACAGCGAACAGCGAACAGCGAACAGCGAACAGCGAACAGCGAACAGCGAACAGCGAACAGCGAACAGCGAACAGCGAACACGAACACGAACAAATTCAAATTCAAATTCAAATTCAAATTCAAAGAAATTCAAATTCAAATTTAAATTCAAATTCAAATTCAAATTCAAATTCAAATTCAAATTCAAATTCAAATTCAAATTCAAATTCAAATTAAAATTCAAATTCAAATTAAAATTCAAATTCAAATTCAAATTCAAATTCAAATTTGAACACGAACACGAACAAATTCAAATTCAAATTCAAATTTGAACACGAACACGAACAAATTCAAATTCAAATTGAAATCACAAAGACGAACAGCGAAAAGCGAACAGCGAACAGCGAACAGCGAACAGCGAACAGCGAACAGCGAACAGCGACAGCGAACAGCGAACAGCGAACAGCGAACAGCGAACAGCGAACAGCGAACAGCGAACAGCGAACAGCGAACAGCGAACAGCGAACAGCGAACAGCGAACAGCGAACAGCGAACAGCGAACAGCGAACACGAACACGAACACGAACACGAACTCTCAAATTAAAATTCAAATTCAAATTCAAATTCAAATTTGAACGCGAACACGAACAAATTCAAATTCAAATTCAAATTTGAACACGAACACGAACAAATTCAAATTCAAATTGAAATCACAAACACGAACACGAACAGGGAACAGCGAACAGCGAACAGCGAACAGCGAACAGCGAACAGCGAACAGCGAACAGCGAACAGCGAACAGCGAACAGCGAACAGCGAACACGAACACGAACAAATTCAAATTCAAATTCAAATTCAAAGAAATTCAAATTCAAATTTAAATTCCAATTCAAATTCAAATTCAAATTCAAATTCAAATTCAAATTCAAATTCAAATTCAAATTCAAATTCAAATTCAAATTCAAATTCAAATTCAAATTCAAATTCAAATTCAAATTTAAATTTGAACACGAACACGAACAAATTCAAATTCAAATTCAAATTTGAACACGAACACGAACAAATTCAAATTCAAATTGAAATCACAAAGACGAACAGCGAAAAGCGAACAGCGAACAGCGAACAGCGAACAGCGAACAGCGAACAGCGACAGCGAACAGCGAACAGCGAACAGCGAACAGCGAACAGCGAACAGCGAACAGCGAACAGCGAACAGCGAAAAGCGAACAGCGAACAGCGAACAGCGAACAGCGAACAGCGAACAGCGAACAGCGAACAGCGAACAGCGAACAGCGAACAGCGAACAGCGAACAGCGAACACGAACACGAACACGAACACGAACTCTCAAATTAAAATTCAAATTCAAATTCAAATTCAAATTTGAACGCGAACACGAACAAATTCAAATTCAAATTCAAATTTGAACACGAACACGAACAAATTCAAATTCAAATTGAAATCACAAACACGAACACGAACAGCGAACAGCGAACAGCGAACAGCGAACAGCGAACAGCGAACAGCGAACAGCGAACAGCGAACAGCGAACAGCGAACAGCGAACAGCGAACAGCGAACAGCGAACAGCGAACGGCGAACAGCGAACAGCGAACAGCGAACACGAACACGAACACGAACTCTCAAATTCAAATTCAAATTCAAATTTGAACACGAACACGAACAAATTCAAATTCAAATTCAAATTTGAACACGAACACGTACAAATTCAAATTCAAATTGAAATCACAAACACGAACACGAACAGCGAACAGCGAACAGCGAACAGCGAACAGCGAACAGCGAACAGCGAACAGCGAACAGCGAACAGCGAACAGCGAACAGCGAACAGCGAACAGCGAACAGCGAACAGCGAACAGCGAACACGAACACGAACACGAACACGAACTCTCAAATTAAAATTCAAATTCAAATTCAAATTCAAATTTGAACGCGAACACGAACAAATTCAAATTCAAATTCAAATTTGAACACGAACACGAACAAATTCAAATTCAAATTGAAATCACAAACACGAACACGAACAGCGAACAGCGAACAGCGAACAGCGAACAGCGAACAGCGAACAGCGAACAGCGAACAGCGAACAGCGAACAGCGAACAGCGAACAGCGAACAGCGAACAGCGAACGGCGAACAGCGAACAGCGAACAGCGAACACGAACACGAACACGAACTCTCAAATTAAAATTCAAATTCAAATTTGAACACGAACACGAACAAATTCAAATTCAAATTCAAATTTGAACACGAACACGTACAAATTCAAATTCAAATTGAAATCACAAACACGAACACGAACAGCGAACAGCGAACAGTGAACAGCGAACAGCGAACAGCGAACAGCGAACAGCGAACAGCGAACAGCGAACAGCGAACAGCGAACAGCGAACAGCGAACAGCGAACAGCGAACAGCGAACAGCGAACAGCGAACAGCGAACAGCGAACAGCGAACAGCGAACAGCGAACAGCGAACAGCGAACAGCGAACAGCGAACAGCGAACAGCGAACAGCGAACAGCGAACAGCGAACAGCGAACAGCGAACAGCGAACAGCGAACAGCGAACAGCGAACACGAACACGAACAAATTCAAATTCAAATTCAAATTCAAAGAAATTCAAATTCAAATTTAAATTCAAATTCAAATTCAAATTCAAATTCAAATTCAAATTCAAATTCAAATTCAAATTCAAATTCAAATTCAAATTCAAATTCAAATTTGAACACGAACACGAACAAATTCAAATTCAAATTCAAATTTGAACACGAACACGAACAAATTCAAATTCAAATTGAAATCACAAAGACGAACAGCGAAAAGCGAACAGCGAACAGCGAACAGCGAACAGCGAACAGCGAACAGCGACAGCGAACAGCGAACAGCGAACAGCGAACAGCGAACAGCGAACAGCGAACAGCGAACAGCGAACAGCGAACAGCGAACAGCGAACAGCGAACAGCGAACAGCGAACAGCGAACAGCGAACAGCGAACAGCGAACAGCGAACAGCGAACAGCGAACAGCGAACAGCGAACACGAACACGAACACGAACACGAACTCTCAAATTAAAATTCAAATTCAAATTCAAATTTGAAAGCGAACACGAACAAATTCAAATTCAAATTCAAATTTGAACACGAACACGAACAAATTCAAATTCAAATTGAAATCACAAACACGAACACGAACAGGGAACAGCGAACAGCGAACAGCGAACAGCGAACAGCGAACAGCGAACAGCGAACACGAACACGAACAAATTCAAATTCAAATTCAAATTCAAAGAAATTCAAATTCAAATTTAAATTCAAATTCAAATTCAAAGAAATTCAAATTCAAATTTAAATTCAAATTCAAATTCAAATTCAAATTCAAATTCAAATTCAAATTCAAATTCAAATTCAAATTCAAATTCAAATTCAAATTCAAATTCAAATTCAAATTCAAATTCAAATTCAAATTCAAATTCAAATTCAAATTCAAATTCAAATTCAAATTCAAATTCAAATTCAAATTCAAATTCAAATTCAAATTCAAATTCAAATTCAAATTCAAATTCAAATTCAAATTTTAATTCAAATTCAAATTCAAATTCAAATTCAAATTCAAATTCAAATTCAAATTCAAATTCAAATTCAAATTCAAATTCAAATTCCAATTCAAATTCAAATTTGAACACGAACACGAACAAATTCAAATTCAAATTCAAATTTGAACACGAACACGAACAAATTCAAATTCAAATTCAAATTCAAATTCAAATTTGAACACGAACACGAACAAATTCAAATTCAAATTGAAATCACAAACACGAACATCGAACAGCGAACAGCGAACAGCGAACAGCGAACAGCGAACAGCGAACAGCGAACAGCGAATATATGATCGGTTTCCTTTAATAATAATTGAACTATGGACGAGAGACTGATAAATTTATCAAAATAGATTTATGTAACATATTCGTCCATTTGTGAAAATAAAAGTACGGACGATAATTAATGATAAGTAAAACTTTTAAGAATTAAATGTACATGCTGAAATTCAAATATTACAAAATATTTTTTTGTTCAATGTATTATTTTAATAAACAATACTCAGAATGGCTAATAACAGTTAACACCGTAATCCATAATAAATTTAACGGAAAGGTATTTCCCCAAAAATCCATTTTGTAAAAATAAATCGCAAATCTCGAAGATTTCTTGCGATTCCTTAATCTGGCAATTGCGTTCAATCTTCAATAACCAATTCAATTTTCACCAATAAATTCGTATCATCCAAATTGTTATTGAATTATATATCAGATTCGGGGCCAGGCGAATAAAAAGGTTCTTAAATATCTTCTTCCTCACATATTTTTAGACTCTTTTGATGAAATTTTGTATTAAGAGTTTTCCATCACTACGTAGGCTACGTAGTATAAAGTAAAGTTGCTGTCGCTGTTTATCCGTCCCTAAGTATGTTTAAATGTATTTGAAACTACACAACGGTTTATATTAATTCAAGGTTTTAGTATATTATTATCATTTGTTTAATTTCCTTCAAAGCGGGCGAAGCCGCGCGCTGGAGCTAGTATTTAATAATATACCTAATTGTTAACTCAGTCAGGTTGTTTGTATAGCCTAGTTTGCGAATGTGTAACATTGCCCAAATATAGCGAATATTTATTTTTATGTGATTGTTTGTTTTCTCACAAATTTCTTACTAATAGCAAATGAGACGCCTACGTCTTGTGTTAGTTAATTTCTCCAACATTAGAATCATACCACCCACTCTTCCTTGCTCTATCAGAATATTAATATTCTTCTAGGTATATTTTTAATCAGAAAAGTGGACCTTTATGTAAAATGGACACATTTCTACTTTGTAAAGATCAAACCGTTTTAAATTGTAGTAAATGATCGGTCAAGTGCGAATCGGACTCGCGACACTAAGGGTTCCACTGCAAAAAATTTGTCACCCAGCCAATTTATGACCGTACCAACCGTTGCTTACCCTCGATTTTTTTTATATTATTATTAATTGTTGTTATAGCGACTACAGAAATACTTCATCACTTCATTCGCTATAATACCTCACATTATTAGTTCACAGTAAAACCTTTGTATATTCAAGTATTAAATAGGATAATCACGAACAGGGAACAGCGAACAGCGAACAGCGAACAGCGAACAGCGAACAGTGAACAGCGAACAGCGAACAGCGAACACGAACACGAACAAATTCAAATTCAAATTCAAAGAAATTCAAATTCAACTTTAAATTCAAATTCAAATTCAAATTCAAATTCAAATTCAAATTCAAATTCAAATTCAAATTCGAATTCGAATTCGAATTCAAATTCAAATTCAAATTCAAATTCAAATTCAAATTCAAATTCAAATTCAAATTCAAATTCAAATTCAAATTCAAATTCAAATTCAAATTCAAATTCAAATTCAAATTCAAATTCAAATTCAAATTCAAATTCAAATTCAAATTCAAATTCAAATTCAAATTCAAATTCAAATTCAAATTCAAATTCAAATTCAAATTCAAATTCAAATTCAAATTCAAATTCAAATTCCAATTCAAATTCAAATTTGAACACGAACACGAACAAATTCAAATTCAAATTCAAATTTGAACACGAACACGAACAAATTCAAATTCAAATTCAAATTCAAATAAATTTAAATTCAAATTTAAATTCAAATTCAAATTCAAATTCAAATTCAAATTCAAATTCAAATTCAAATTCAAATTCAAATTCAAATTCAAATTCAAATTCAAATTCAAATTCAAATTCAAATTCAAATTCAAATTCAAATTCAAATTCAAATTCAAATTCAAATTCAAATTCAAATTCAAATTCAAATTCAAATTCAAATTCAAATTTAACACGAACACGAACAAATTCAAATTTGAACACGAACACGAACAAATTCAAATTCAAATTGAAACCACAAACACGAACACGAACAGCGAACAGCGAACAGCGAACAGCGAACAGCGAACAGCGAACAGCGAACAGCGAACAGCGAACAGCGAACAGCGAACAGCGAACAGCGAACAGCGAACAGCGAACAGCGAACAGCGAACGGCGAACGGCGAACAGCGAACAGCGAACAGCGAACACGAACACGAACACGAACTCTCAAATTAAAATTCAAATTCAAATTTGAACACGAACACGTACAAATTCAAATTCAAATTTAAATCACAAACACGAATACGAACAGCGAACAGCGAACAGTGAACAGCGAACAGCGAACAGCGAACAGCGAACAGCGAACAGCGAACAGCGAACAGCGAACAGCGAACAGCGAACAGCGAACAGCGAACAGCGAACAGCGAACAGCGAACAGCGAACAGCGAACAGCGAACAGCGAACAGCGAACAGCGAACAGCGAACAGCGAACAGCGAACAGCGAACAGCGAACAGCGAACAGCGAACAGCGAACAGCGAACGGCGAACGGCGAACAGCGAACAGCGAACAGCGAACACGAACACGAACACGAACTCTCAAATTAAAATTCAAATTCAAATTTGAACACGAACACGTACAAATTCAAATTCAAATTTAAATCACAAACACGAATACGAACAGCGAACAGCGAACAGTGAACAGCGAACAGCGAACAGCGAACAGCGAACAGCGAACAGCGAACAGCGAACAGCGAACAGCGAACAGCGAACAGCGAACAGCGAACAGCGAACAGCGAACAGCGAACAGCGAACAGCGAACAGCGAACAGCGAACAGCGAACAGCGAACAGCGAACAGCGAACAGCGAACTTAACTGAACTTAACGGAAAGGTATTTCCCCAAAAATCCATTTTGTAAAAATAAATCGCAAATCTCGAAGATTTCTTGCGATTCCTTAATCTGGCAATTGCGTTCAATCTTCAATAACCAATTCAATTTTCACCAATAAATTCGTATCATCCAAATTGTTATTGAATTATATATCAGATTCGGGGCCAGGCGAATAAAAAGGTTCTTAAATATCTTCTTCCTCACATATTTTTAGACTCTTTTGATGAAATTTTGTATTAAGAGTTTTCCATCACTACGTAGGCTACGTAGTATAAAGTAAAGTTGCTGTCGCTGTTTATCCGTCCCTAAGTATGTTTAAATGTATTTGAAACTACACAACGGTTTATATTAATTCAAGGTTTTAGTATATTATTATCATTTGTTTAATTTCCTTCAAAGCGGGCGAAGCCGCGCGCTGGAGCTAGTATTTAATAATATACCTAATTGTTAACTCAGTCAGGTTGTTTGTATAGCCTAGTTTGCGAATGTGTAACATTGCCCAAATATAGCGAATATTTATTTTTATGTGATTGTTTGTTTTCTCACAAATTTCTTACTAATAGCAAATGAGACGCCTACGTCTTGTGTTAGTTAATTTCTCCAACATTAGAATCATACCACCCACTCTTCCTTGCTCTATCAGAATATTTATATTCTTCTAGGTATATTTTTAATCAGAAAAGTGGACCTTTATGTAAAATGGACACATTTCTACTTTGTAAAGATCAAACCGTTTTAAATTGTAGTAAATGATCGGTCAAGTGCGAATCGGACTCGCGACACGGGTTCCACTGCAAAAAATTTGTCACCCAGCCAATTTATGACCGTACCAACCGTTGCTTACCCTCGATTTTTTTTATATTATTATTAATTGTTGTTATAGCGACTACAGAAATACTTCATCACTTCATTCGCTATAATACCTCACATTATTAGTTCACAGTAAAACCTTTGTATATTCAAGTATTAAATAGGATAATCACGAACAGGGAACAGCGAACAGCGAACAGCGAACAGCGAACAGCGAACAGTGAACAGCGAACAGCGAACAGCGAACACGAACACGAACAAATTCAAATTCAAATTCAAAGAAATTCAAATTCAACTTTAAATTCAAATTCAAATTCAAATTCAAATTCAAATTCAAATTCAGATTCAGATTCAGATTCAGATTCAGATTCAGATTCAGATTCAGATTCAGATTCAGATTCAGATTCAGATTCAGATTCAGATTCAGATTCAGATTCAGATTCAGATTCAGATTCAGATTCAGATTCAGATTCAGATTCAGATTCAGATTCAGATTCAGATTCAGATTCAGATTCAGATTCAGATTCAGATTCAGATTCAGATTCAGATTCAGATTCAGATTCAGATTCAGATTCAGATTCAGATTCAGATTCTGATTCAGATTCAGATTCAAATTCAAATTCAAATTCAAATTCAAATTCAAATTCAAATTCAAATTCAAATTCAAATTCAAATTCAAATTCAAATTCAAATTCAAATTCAAATTCAAATTCAAATTCAAATTCAAATTCAAATTCAAATTCAAATTCAAATTCAAATTCAAATTCAAATTCAAATTCAAATTCAAATTCAAATTCAAATTCAAATTCAAATTCAAATTCAAATTCAAATTCAAATTCAAATTCAAATTCAAATTCAAATTCAAATTCAAATTCAAATTCAAATTCAAATTCAAATTCAAATTCAAATTCAAATTCAAATTCAAATTCAAATTCAAATTCAAATTCAAATTCAAATTCAAATTCAAATTCCAATTCAAATTCAAATTTGAACACGAACACGAACAAATTCAAATTCAAATTCAAATTTGAACACGAACACGAACAAATTCAAATTCAAATTCAAATTCAAATAAATTTAAATTCAAATTTAAATTCAAATTCAAATTCAAATTCAAATTCAAATTCAAATTCAAATTCAAATTCAAATTCAAATTCAAATTCAAATTCAAATTCAAATTCAAATTCAAATTCAAATTCAAATTCAAATTCAAATTCAAATTCAAATTCAAATTCAAATTCAAATTCAAATTCAAATTCAAATTCAAATTCAAATTTAACACGAACACGAACAAATTCAAATTTGAACACGAACACGAACAAATTCAAATTCAAATTGAAATCACAAACACGAACACGAACAGCGAACAGCGAACAGCGAACAGCGAACAGCGAACAGCGAACAGCGAACAGCGAACAGCGAACAGCGAACAGCGAACAGCGAACAGCGAACAGCGAACAGCGAACAGCGAACAGCGAACAGCGAACAGCGAACAGCGAACAGCGAACAGCGAACAGCGAACAGCGAACAGCGAACAGCGAACAGCGAACAGCGAACAGCGAACAGCGAACAGCGAACACGAACACGAACACGAACACGAACTCTCAAATTAAAATTCAAATTCAAATTCAAATTCAAATTTGAACGCGAACACGAACAAATTCAAATTCAAATTCAAATTTGAACACGAACACGAACAAATTCAAATTCAAATTGAAATCACAAACACGAACACGAACAGCGAACAGCGAACAGCGAACAGCGAACAGCGAACAGCGAACAGCGAACAGCGAACAGCGAACAGCGAACAGCGAACAGCGAACAGCGAACAGCGAACAGCGAACGGCGAACAGCGAACAGCGAACAGCGAACACGAACACGAACACGAACTCTCAAATTAAAATTCAAATTCAAATTTGAACACGAACACGAACAAATTCAAATTCAAATTGAAATCACAAACACGAACACGAACAGCGAACAGCGAACAGCGAACAGCGAACAGCGAACAGCGAACAGCGAACAGCGAACAGCGAACAGCGAACAGCGAACAGCGAACAGCGAACAGCGAACACGAACACGAACACGAACACGAACACGAACTCTCAAATTAAAATTCAAATTCAAATTCAAATTCAAATTTGAACGCGAACACGAACAAATTCAAATTCAAATTCAAATTTGAACACGAACACGAACAAATTCAAATTCAAATTTGAACACGAACACGAACAAATTCAAATTCAAATTGAAATCACAAAGACGAACAGCGAAAAGCGAACAGCGAACAGCGAACAGCGAACAGCGAACAGCGAACAGCGAACAGCGAACACGAACACGAACAAATTCAAATTCAAATTCAAATTCAAAGAAATTCAAATTCAAATTCAAATTCAAATTCAAATTCAAATTCAAATTCAAATTCAAATTCAAATTCAAATTCAAATTCAAATCCAAATTTGAACACGAACACGAACAAATTCAAATTCAAATTCAAATTTGAACACGAACACGAACAAATTCAAATTCAAATTGAAATCACAAAGACGAACAGCGAAAAGCGAACAGCGAACAGCGAACAGCGAACAGCGAACAGCGAACAGCGAACAGCGACAGCGAACAGCGAACAGCGAACAGCGAACAGCGAACAGCGAACAGCGAACAGCGAACAGCGAACAGCGAACAGCGAACAGCGAACAGCGAACAGCGAACAGCGAACAGCGAACAGCGAACAGCGAACACGAACACGAACACGAACACGAACTCTCAAATTAAAATTCAAATTCAAATTCAAATTTGAACACGAACACGAACAAATTCAAATTCAAATTCAAATTTGAACACGAACACGAACAAATTCAAATTCAAATTCAAATTCAAATAAATTTAAATTCAAATTTAAATTCAAATTCAAATTCAAATTCAAATTCAAATTCAAATTCAAATTCAAATTCAAATTCAAATTCAAATTCAAATTCAAATTCAAATTCAAATTCAAATTCAAATTCAAATTCAAATTCAAATTCAAATTCAAATTCAAATTCAAATTCAAATTCAAATTCAAATTCAAATTCAAATTCAAATTTAACACGAACACGAACAAATTCAAATTTGAACACGAACACGAACAAATTCAAATTCAAATTGAAATCACAAACACGAACACGAACAGCGAACAGCGAACAGCGAACAGCGAACAGCGAACAGCGAACAGCGAACATTGAACAGCGAACAGCGAACAGCGAACAGCGAACAGCGAACAGCGAACAGCGAACAGCGAACAGCGAACAGCGAACAGCGAACAGCGAACAGCGAACGGCGAACAGCGAACAGCGAACAGCGAACACGAACACGAACACGAACTCTCAAATTAAAATTCAAATTCAAATTTGAACACGAACACGTACAAATTCAAATTCAAATTGAAATCACAAACACGAATACGAACAGCGAACAGCGAACAGTGAACAGCGAACAGCGAACAGCGAACAGCGAACAGCGAACAGCGAACAGCGAACAGCGAACAGCGAACAGCGAACAGCGAACAGCGAACAGCGAACAGCGAACAGCGAACAGCGAACAGCGAACAGCGAACAGCGAACAGCGAACAGCGAACAGCGAACACGAACACGAACACGAACACGAACTCTCAAATTAAAATTCAAATTCAAATTCAAATTTGAACACGAACACGAACAAATTCAAATTCAAATTGAAATCACAAACATGAACGCGAACAGCGAACAGCGAACAGCGAACACGAACAAATTCAAATTCAAATTCAAATTCAAATTCAAATTCAAATTCAAATTCAAATTCAAATTCAAATTCAAATTCAAATTCAAATTGAAATTCAAATTCAAATTCAAATTCAAATTCAAATTCAAATTCAAATTCAAATTCAAATTCAAATTCAAATTCAAATTCAAATTCAAATTTGAACACGAACACGAACAAATTCAAATTCAAATTCAAATTTGAACACGAACACGAACAAATTCAAATTCAAATTGAAATCACAAACACGAACACGAACAGCGAACAGCAAACAGCGAACAGCGAACAGCGAACAGCGAACATTGAACAGCGAACAGCGAACAGCGAACAGCGAACAGCGAACAGCGAACAGCGAACAGCGAACAGCGAACAGCGAACAGCGAACGGCGAACAGCGAACAGCGAACAGCGAACACGAACACGAACACGAACTCTCAAATTAAAATTCAAATTCAAATTTGAACACGAACACGTACAAATTCAAATTCAAATTGAAATCACAAACACGAATACGAACAGCGAACAGCGAACAGTGAACAGCGAACAGCGAACAGCGAACAGCGAACAGCGAACAGCGAACAGCGAACAGCGAACAGCGAACAGCGAACAGCGAACAGCGAACAGCGAACAGCGAACAGCGAACAGCGAACAGCGAACAGCGAACAGCGAACAGCGAACAGCGAACAGCGAACAGCGAACACGAACACGAACACGAACACGAACTCTCAAATTAAAATTCAAATTCAAATTCAAATTTGAACACGAACACGAACAAATTCAAATTCAAATTGAAATCACAAACATGAACACGAACAGCGAACAGCGAACAGCGAACAGCGAACAGCGAACAGCGAACAGCGAACAGCGAACACGAACACGAACAAATTCAAATTCAAATTCAAATTCAAAGAAATTCAAATTCAAATTCAAATTCAAATTCAAATTCAAATTCAAATTCAAATTCAAATTGAAATTCAAATTCAAATTCAAATTCAAATTCAAATTCAAATTCAAATTCAAATTTAAATTCAAATTCAAATTCAAATTCAAATTCAAATTCAAATTCAAATTCAAATTCAAATTTGAACACGAACACGAACAAATTCAAATTCAAATTCAAATTCAAATTCAAATTCAAATTCAAATTCAAATTCAAATTCAAATTCAAATTCAAATTCAAATTCAAATTCAAATTCAAATTCAAATTCAAATTCAAATTCAAATTCAAATTCAAATTCAAATTCAAATTCAAATTCAAATTCAAATTCAAATTCAAATTCAAATTCAAATTCAAATTCAAATTCAAATTCAAATTCAAATTCAAATTCAAATTCAAATTCAAATTCAAATTTGAACACGAACAAATTCAAATTCAAATTCAAATTTGAACACGAACACGAACAAATTCAAATTCAAATTCAAATTCAAATAAATTTAAATTCAAATTTTAATTCAAATTCAAATTCAAATTCAAATTCAAATTCAAATTCAAATTCAAATTCAAATTCAAATTCAAATTCAAATTCAAATTCAAATTCAAATTCAAATTCAAATTCAAATTCAAATTCAAATTCAAATTCAAATTCAAATTCAAATTCAAATTCAAATTCAAATTCAAATTTGAACACAAATCAAATTCAAATTTGAATTCAAATTCAAATTCAAATTCAAATTCAAATTCAAATTCAAATTCAAATTCAAATTCAAATTCAAATTCAAATTCAAATTCAAATTTGAACACGAACACGAACAAATTCAAATTCAAATTGAAATCACAAACACGAACACGAACAGCGAACAGCGAACAGCGAACAGCGAACAGCGAACAGCGAACAGCGAACAGCGAACAGCGAACAGCGAACAGCGAACAGCGAACAGCGAACAGCGAACAGCGAACAGCGAACAGCGAACAGCGAACAGCGAACAGCGAACAGCGAACACGAACAAATTCAAATTCAAATTCAAATTCAAATTCAAATTCAAATTCAAATTCAAATTCAAATTCAAATTCAAATTCAAATTCAAATTCAAATTCAAATTCAAATTCAAATTCAAATTCAAATTCAAATTCAAATTCAAATTCAAATTCAAATTCAAATTCAAATTTGAACACGAACACGAACAAATTCAAATTCAAATTGAAATCACAAACACGAACAGCGAACAGCGAACAGCGAACAGCGAACAGCGAACAGCGAACAGCGAATATATGATCGGTTTCCTTTAGGCTTTAATAATAATTGAACTATGGACGAGAGACTGATAAATTTATCAAAATAGATTTATGTAACATATTCGTCCATTTGTGAAAATAAAAGTACGGACGATAATTAATGATAAGTAAAACTTTTAAGAATTAAATGTACATGCTGAAATTCAAATATTACAAAATATTTTTTTGTTCAATGTATTATTTTAATAAACAATACTCAGAATGGCTAATAACAGTTAACACCGTAATCCATAATAAATTTAACGGAAAGGTATTTCCCCAAAAATCCATTTTGTAAAAATAAATCGCAAATCTCGAAGATTTCTTGCGATTCCTTAATCTGGCAATTGCGTTCAATCTTCAATAACCAATTCAATTTTCACCAATAAATTCGTATCATCCAAATTGTTATTGAATTATATATCAGATTCGGGGCCAGGCGAATAAAAAGGTTCTTAAATATCTTCTTCCTCACATATTTTTAGACTCTTTTGATGAAATTTTGTATTAAGAGTTTTCCATCACTACGTAGGCTACGTAGTATAAAGTAAAGTTGCTGTCGCTGTTTATCCGTCCCTAAGTATGTTTAAATGTATTTGAAACTACACAACGGTTTATATTAATTCAAGGTTTTAGTATATTATTATCATTTGTTTAATTTCCTTCAAAGCGGGCGAAGCCGCGCGCTGGAGCTAGTATTTAATAATATACCTAATTGTTAACTCAGTCAGGTTGTTTGTATAGCCTAGTTTGCGAATGTGTAACATTGCCCAAATATAGCGAATATTTATTTTTATGTGATTGTTTGTTTTCTCACAAATTTCTTACTAATAGCAAATGAGACGCCTACGTCTTGTGTTAGTTAATTTCTCCAACATTAGAATCATACCACCCACTCTTCCTTGCTCTATCAGAATATTTATATTCTTCTAGGTATATTTTTAATCAGAAAAGTGGACCTTTATGTAAAATGGACACATTTCTACTTTGTAAAGATCAAACCGTTTTAAATTGTAGTAAATGATCGGTCAAGTGCGAATCGGACTCGCGACACGGGTTCCACTGCAAAAAATTTGTCACCCAGCCAATTTATGACCGTACCAACCGTTGCTTACCCTCGATTTTTTTTATATTATTATTAATTGTTGTTATAGCGACTACAGAAATACTTCATCACTTCATTCGCTATAATACCTCACATTATTAGTTCACAGTAAAACCTTTGTATATTCAAGTATTAAATAGGATAATCACGAACAGGGAACAGCGAACAGCGAACAGCGAACAGCGAACAGCGAACAGTGAACAGCGAACAGCGAACAGCGAACACGAACACGAACAAATTCAAATTCAAATTCAAAGAAATTCAAATTCAACTTTAAATTCAAATTCAAATTCAAATTCAAATTCAAATTCAAATTCAGATTCAGATTCAGATTCAGATTCAGATTCAGATTCAGATTCAGATTCAGATTCAGATTCAGATTCAGATTCAGATTCAGATTCAGATTCAGATTCAGATTCAGATTCAGATTCAGATTCAGATTCAGATTCAGATTCAGATTCAGATTCAGATTCAGATTCAGATTCAGATTCAGATTCAGATTCAGATTCAGATTCAGATTCAGATTCAGATTCAGATTCAGATTCAGATTCAGATTCAGATTCAGATTCTGATTCAGATTCAGATTCAAATTCAAATTCAAATTCAAATTCAAATTCAAATTCAAATTCAAATTCAAATTCAAATTCAAATTCAAATTCAAATTCAAATTCAAATTCAAATTCAAATTCAAATTCAAATTCAAATTCAAATTCAAATTCAAATTCAAATTCAAATTCAAATTCAAATTCAAATTCAAATTCAAATTCAAATTCAAATTCAAATTCAAATTCAAATTCAAATTCAAATTCAAATTCAAATTCAAATTCAAATTCAAATTCAAATTCAAATTCAAATTCAAATTCAAATTCAAATTCAAATTCAAATTCAAATTCAAATTCAAATTCAAATTCAAATTCAAATTCAAATTCAAATTCAAATTCAAATTCCAATTCAAATTCAAATTTGAACACGAACACGAACAAATTCAAATTCAAATTCAAATTTGAACACGAACACGAACAAATTCAAATTCAAATTCAAATTCAAATAAATTTAAATTCAAATTTAAATTCAAATTCAAATTCAAATTCAAATTCAAATTCAAATTCAAATTCAAATTCAAATTCAAATTCAAATTCAAATTCAAATTCAAATTCAAATTCAAATTCAAATTCAAATTCAAATTCAAATTCAAATTCAAATTCAAATTCAAATTCAAATTCAAATTCAAATTCAAATTCAAATTCAAATTTAACACGAACACGAACAAATTCAAATTTGAACACGAACACGAACAAATTCAAATTCAAATTGAAATCACAAACACGAACACGAACAGCGAACAGCGAACAGCGAACAGCGAACAGCGAACAGCGAACAGCGAACAGCGAACAGCGAACAGCGAACAGCGAACAGCGAACAGCGAACAGCGAACAGCGAACAGCGAACAGCGAACAGCGAACAGCGAACAGCGAACAGCGAACAGCGAACAGCGAACAGCGAACAGCGAACAGCGAACAGCGAACAGCGAACAGCGAACAGCGAACAGCGAACACGAACACGAACACGAACACGAACTCTCAAATTAAAATTCAAATTCAAATTCAAATTCAAATTTGAACGCGAACACGAACAAATTCAAATTCAAATTCAAATTTGAACACGAACACGAACAAATTCAAATTCAAATTGAAATCACAAACACGAACACGAACAGCGAACAGCGAACAGCGAACAGCGAACAGCGAACAGCGAACAGCGAACAGCGAACAGCGAACAGCGAACAGCGAACAGCGAACAGCGAACAGCGAACAGCGAACGGCGAACAGCGAACAGCGAACAGCGAACACGAACACGAACACGAACTCTCAAATTAAAATTCAAATTCAAATTTGAACACGAACACGAACAAATTCAAATTCAAATTGAAATCACAAACACGAACACGAACAGCGAACAGCGAACAGCGAACAGCGAACAGCGAACAGCGAACAGCGAACACCGAACAGCGAACAGCGAACACGAACACGAACAAATTCAAATTCAAATTCAAATTCAAAGAAATTCAAATTCAAATTTAAATTCAAATTCAAATTCAAATTCAAATTCAAATTCAAATTCAAATTCAAATTCAAATTCAAATTCAAATTCAAATTCAAATTCAAATTCAAATTCAAATTCAAATTCAAATTCAAATTCAAATTCAAATTCAAATTCAAATTCAAATTCAAATTCAAATTCAAATTCAAATTCAAATTCAAATTCAAATTCAAATTCAAATTCAAATTCAAATTCAAATTCAAATTCAAATTCAAATTCAAATTCAAATTCAAATTCAAATTCAAATTCAAATTTGAACACGAACACGAACAAATTCAAATTCAAATTGAAATCACAAACACGAACAGCGAACAGCGAACAGCGAACAGCGAACAGCGAACAGCGAACAGCGAATATATGATCGGTTTCCTTTAGGCTTTAATAATAATTGAACTATGGACGAGAGACTGATAAATTTATCAAAATAGATTTATGTAACATATTCGTCCATTTGTGAAAATAAAAGTACGGACGATAATTAATGATAAGTAAAACTTTTAAGAATTAAATGTACATGCTGAAATTCAAATATTACAAAATATTTTTTTGTTCAATGTATTATTTTAATAAACAATACTCAGAATGGCTAATAACAGTTAACACCGTAATCCATAATAAATTTAACGGAAAGGTATTTCCCCAAAAATCCATTTTGTAAAAATAAATCGCAAATCTCGAAGATTTCTTGCGATTCCTTAATCTGGCAATTGCGTTCAATCTTCAATAACCAATTCAATTTTCACCAATAAATTCGTATCATCCAAATTGTTATTGAATTATATATCAGATTCGGGGCCAGGCGAATAAAAAGGTTCTTAAATATCTTCTTCCTCACATATTTTTAGACTCTTTTGATGAAATTTTGTATTAAGAGTTTTCCATCACTACGTAGGCTACGTAGTATAAAGTAAAGTTGCTGTCGCTGTTTATCCGTCCCTAAGTATGTTTAAATGTATTTGAAACTACACAACGGTTTATATTAATTCAAGGTTTTAGTATATTATTATCATTTGTTTAATTTCCTTCAAAGCGGGCGAAGCCGCGCGCTGGAGCTAGTATTTAATAATATACCTAATTGTTAACTCAGTCAGGTTGTTTGTATAGCCTAGTTTGAGAATGTGTTACATTGATCAAATATACCGAATATTTATTTTTATGGGAATTGCTTGTTTTCTCACAAATTTCTTAGTTATAGCAAATGAGACGCCCACTTCTTGTATTAGATAATTTCTCCAACATTAGAATCACAGCACCCACTCTTCCTTGCTCTATCAGAATATTTACAATATTCTTCTAGGTATATTTTTAATCAGAAAAGTGTACCTTTATGTAAAATGGACACATTTCTACTTTGTAAAGATCAAACCGTTTTAAATTGTAGTAAATGATCGGTCAAGTGCGAGTCGGACTCGCGACACTAAGGGTTCCACTGCAAAAAATTTGTCACCCAGCCAATTTATGACCATACCAACCGTTGCTTACCCTCGATTTTTTTTATATCATTATTAATTGTTGTTATAGCGGCTACAGAAATACTTCATCACTTCATTCGGTATAATACCCCACATTATTAGTTCACAGTAAAACCTTTGTATATTCAAGTATTAAATAGGATAATCCATACAATATCAGACCCTCCATACCGTAAGTCATAATTGGCATAACTTGGTATCTAAAGCGCGTATTTTTTTAATACACAAACATGTTAAAGTAATCTATACTTATCTATAGATACTAATATTATAAAGCTGAAGCGTTTGTTAGTTTGTTTGTTTGAACGCGCTAATCTCAGGAACTACTGGTCCGATTTGAATAATTCTTTCGGGGTTAGATAGCCCATTTATCGAGGAAGGCAATTATTAGGCAATATATCATAACGCTAAGACCAACAGGAGCGGAGCCAGGCGGGTGAAACCTCTATGACCACTATGACTCAACTTTTAAATAGAACCACACAATTGTATTTATTTTAGAACGCTCAAATATTTACTTACTGGAAAGCACTATAAATATATCTTATTGTCTCAGATAAGTATTATAGTGTTGCACGTCTCAGTCTAGACAGTGGATGTGACTCATATTTGCTATTACATGCCAACTTGACTACAGTTTGTGGATAAAATTGGCTAAACTACCTTAAACTTTGTAAATTAATCTTTTCAGTTTTATTTTTGTTGTATATTAATTAATAATCCATACTATAATATTATAAATGTGAAAGTAACTCTGTCTGTCTGTCTGTTACTCAATCACGCATAAACTACTAAACCAATTTTCATGAAATTTGGTATGAAGATATTTTGATACCCGAGAAAGGACATAGGCTACTTTTTATCCATGGGAAATGACGCAATCCCGGAAATCCCACGGGAACGGGAACTATGCGGGTTTTTCTTTGACTGCGCGGGCGAAGCCGCGGGCGGAAATCTAGTAGATTATAACCTTTATACACACTTCCTGGTGGCGACCCTTGGATATTTGAGTTTTGAAAGTGTCATTCTCAATTTATGACTACCTTTATGACGACCTACAACCTTTACAGCATAAAATAGTAAAACTGAAAATTTTTTAGTTCTCCATAAATGTCGAACTTCGATACAAAAAGTACAACGCAAATAGGAGAGCGTTAAAATTCCTTTCAAAACACGTTTTAAAACGACGTACAAACGTTCATAGAATTAATGCACTTACCGTAAGAACATGTAATTGTGTCTGTCTATACGTTTTTGTATAATAGCGTTCAGCTCGGGATGTTAATTTTGAATTTCAAAGAGATAAAATGAAAAGGTCAGGTGTAAATGTATTTTTTATTCAATAGTATTCACTCGGTCCTTTATGGAGCTGGGAAAAAAGGATGTTAAAATGGAGTGGTGTTTTATTTGTTCATAGAATTTTTCATTAGCTTGTATGTAATTTTAAAATGAGCTATTGTAGTCATTTGTATGCGGCTTGTAAATTATATTTATAATATATAATGCCTTCTGGTAGACTGTAATTGGTGTCAGCAGTTAAGAGCGCATATTCTATTTAACGCAAGTCAAAAACTCCGCGATCTATTACGATAGATCGCGGCTTGCGCTATCCTTTTACTATGAACAGCATAGGTCCACAGGAGAGCGCCGAGCAACATGTCCTCTCTCTGGAAAGGCTCGCTGCCGACTGATTTTAATCGGGTCGCGCGCAGTGTTTTATAGTACTTTAAAAAAAATTGTAGAAAAATAATAGAGGTACCTTAGTTGATTTTTTAAATTTTTCTTATAAGTAAGACATTCTTTTATTGCAATATGTATAAATTATATTCAATAAAGTCAAATATCTTGGTGAAAATAATCATTTTGTCGACTATAATTTCTAAAAAAATTCACATTGTTCGGATTTTAATTTCGTAAGTTAGGAGTCCAAAATAAAAAAATCTTTTAACTAACTATTTTAATAAGGATTTTTGCAGTTAGTTAAAAATAATTGTGTGTTAGATCTGTCAGCAATTTCAGATATTTTTAGCTTCGAAATTGACACTAAAAGTGAAATCAAGTAATCATCGGCTCAGTTATCTTGATGGTATTCAGAAATACTGTATTAATTGAAAAAAACTCTTAACTAACTACATAGACAATAAAATTTCCTAAAATTATTAGTAATTCATATGTTTGTAAGATAAGTGGTTGATGGACAATCTGGTTTGAAAAATCACATATTTGAGCCAAACAGCGCACGGACCGCGTACACGGCCTTAAACAATGGGTAAATAGATTTTGCATTTATACAGTATACACGTTTTTATGTCTAGTACAAGGTTTTGTATTGGAGATAACCAGTTACTTTTAGACGACTATTAATTTCCAATTGATAATCTTTTCTTTTAGTAATTGAGTAGCATTGAGTATACATAATACCTATTTGGCTTTTTAATATAATTCTAATAATTATGGAATGATATCACATCATATTGCTTACTCGGTACTCTTCATTGGTTCCATTAATTCCCATCACATTATGGAAACAAGCTGTGTAATTAATATTATTGCGACATTATATTATGTTCTAATTGAACAAGTAGATTGTTTCAGACCATGATCAATGCGTACTTAAAGCTTATGCATGAATTACGAGGTTATTAGCTAAATTGTTCTGTTCTTGATCGTCATTATAATAATATGTATACTACCTAATCGGAATGAAGCTTGATATGTGCTTAATGAGGCCTTATCTATAGTTGAGTTTAGTTTCTTGCGGGGTTAAGTAGAAGTATTTCATACTAGCTTTCCGCCCGCGGCTTCGCCCGGGTTTTCAAAGAAAAACCTGTTCCCGTAGGATTTCCGAGATAAAACCTATCCTATGTCCTTTCTCGGGTATCAAAATATCTCTATACCAAATTTCATGCAAATTGGTTCAGTAGTTAAGGCGTGATTGAATAACACACAGACAGACAGAGTTACTTTCGCATTTATAATATTAGTATGGATTCTATGGTTTATTTTTAAGCTATTGCATAGCTTCTATCGCGGGCCTTGAGCGCGGGGACCGAAACTAGAAATTCCGTAACGAAAAAACCTCACGCTCCCCACTCCGACGGGCACGGAGGTGTGGCTTGAAGGCATGCTTTGCAAATTGCAATAGCTTTACCGCGGCAGTCTTTTTCACGTCACACGTCTTTTTTTTTATTTTAGGCAGTAATTTATAAGCGTTCTGTGCTCTATCATTCAATATATTTTATTATATTATTAACTTTACTTATGTATAATACGTTTGTAGTAAAGAAATAGGCGTAGGCAACACAGAACGTACAAATCTTTACATATAATATGTTATAATATATATATTATGTCTGAGGCACCCACATATAAAATCTATCGATTTACTTAAAATTTTGTACACGTGTCGAATTAAAATATCACTTTTTAGGTTGTTAAAGATAATTTTGTTCTTAATGTTCTAAATTACAAAATTACGATTTTCAAAAGTTTGTGAGGAAACTTTTGAAAATCTTTACTCTTTCACGCAAATACTACTGAGCAGATTACAATGAAATTAAGAACACATATGGTATATTGGGTTAACACATAGTATAGGTTTTATCCCGGAAATCCTACGGGAATGGGAATTACGGGTTTTTCTTTGAAAACGCGGGCAAAGACGGATAGTTAGTAGGTTTATATTCTTCGTTACATTAATGTATAAACATAAGCCTATACAAATTTGCCACATTCATTAGCTAAGCATTAATTTTCTCTAGAACGTATTCAAACTCATCTATTACTTTCAATGTAATTCAGATATAGAAATCATATGAATGCACAAACAATCTCATTGAATCAATACAAATTCTTTCATAAGCTTTATGAAAGATTTAACGTACAAAAAACGTGCATATTTCATTTATACATGTTACAGTCAAACTCATTGCCGGTCAAAGCTACTTTTGATTAGAAAAATCAGTCAAAAACGCTTTTGACCGACGCGACGCCCTTATAGTCACTAATGTTTTTGACTGATTTTTGCACTCAAAAGTATCTTTGACCTTTGAATTTTGAATGTTACATATACACCGTAATTATATCTTGTGTTTAAATTACAAATTAGGTATGAGATTCGGTCCTTACCAATATATTACAATTTTCTATATTATTACAATTTTATTTACAGCATAATAACAAATTACAAGCAAATAAAAGACAATCTTTTAAATGCAATTTAAATAATTAAAATATATGTTTTTGATGAACTTTAAATAAGCATATTTAAAGAACGATACCTACTATGATTTAACGAACGATATTTATCCACCGTTAAATCAAAAAAAAACTCTACCACACAATGAAACATCACAAAAATGTGGCTGATACATTGGGATATACATATGGAGACGACACCGCCTACATCACTTATGTTCCGCTCAACATACGCCATATGGCGTAACTGCACACTCATTTTTTATTTGTTTTTAAGTGAAACGCATCAAATATGCCTTCGTGTGTGTTACGATATTGCACAAATAATACAAATAATACGGAAAAGTGCAAAGGAATAACTTTTATCGGTAAGTACCTAACTAGATAATAATTTTTAAAACTTAGTTAAAGCAAAAAAATGGCGCACAGATTTTGTTCGTGGTGTCTCCTCCATACGTAGTAATATTATCTCAATGAGCTGATATCGTATTAAAAGGTTTTTACAATGTAATATTCGATAAGTATGATATGATTTGAACATTAAACTTTACTCATAAAAGTATTGTAGAAGAGGTTTTGAAGACAATACAGGTCGTTACTTCCAAAGATCCATTATAAATAATACTGTTTGTCTTTATCATGAAGTTTCTGCAGATATTCTTGCATAATTCTGTCCCAGTAACAGTAAAATAGTATCCTTTCGATATAGTTCATACAAATATCAATACGAGCACGTTCTGAGCTTTGCGATGAAACTGGGCGGCTATGTACTGTGTAAAGATTTCCCGTACAATATAGGGATGAACAAACAACATTTTAGCTATTTTTTTGTATACACAAAATTATCGAACGCTATAGAAAAGTATTCCGTAATTAAAAAGTTTAAAATTACGCCAGCCTTTTTCTGAAATAATGATAATGAATTCGGATATTTTTTAATAAAAATATTATTTAAGTAATACAATACTTGAGTGAGTATTATAATTGTCTAAAAATGAATAAAATATTTTATTTATTTTATTCCCATTGAAGTGGATTATAGTAAGTTGGCAGCCCTATGCACCCTCGTGAATAGAGCCGAAGTATAGTTTGTGACATTTTATGAAACTTTAAAATATAGTGGAAAGTTTGACTTGAAAAGTTAAATTTATATTAAAAAGTTACAAATCAACTGTAATAAAATGATAGGCACTTGAAGTATTCTGAAACTCTTCATGGGTAAATTGATACTGTTTTTATTTAAGGATGGCACTTCCAAATATTTAAAGTATCCGTACTGAAAGAGAAATTATGAAATCAAGCTATTATTATTCAAATCGCTCCTAATCATTACGGCTATTCACTATAATTTAATGGTAAAAGACACAGATTAAATTTTATAGCCAACATTCAGTGGTCGTAAGACTTAATGCGGCAAACAATTTAACTTGATAACGCATTTGAGGATATAAGTGTCAAATCTAATATTAACCACATCCTTTGTTTATTCTAAATCATATCTGAAAATATTAACGCCTCGGAAATATTTATAAAATTATAACTAACATTTACTGTAAAAGGCTTCTTTATTTTTTGAAATGATTTTAGTAGTCATCTCTTTGACTACATTATAGGGTGCATATTTACTATACTGAAGGGAGAAAATGGACTACGTAGGCCATTCAATTCTTATAGTAAATAAATATTGTTTAGACTCTTATAGCAATATTGAATTTGATAAATATTTGTATAAAGAAATAGTTAAAGCAGAATATAAGAGCATTATTGATTAATATAATATGGAAGGTGGAAATCCATAAAATGTATTCGTTTACGAACTTCCGTTATCATCATCATCATCAGCCCATATACGTTCCCACTGCTGGGACACGGGCCTCCTATGAGGGTACAGGCCATAATCCACCACGCTGGCCAAGTGCGTGTTGGCGGATGACACATGTCGTTGAACTTTTTAATTATTCGACATGTCGGTTTCCTCACGATGTTTTCCTTCACCGTTCGTTCGTTCCGTTATATGTAAATAAAAAAAAAACATTTTACAGGCTCTACTTGGTAGAGACTGATTTCAACCGTTGCAGTGTTAAATAATTTCTTTGCTTTCAAATGAGCTTCGAAAAGAAGTGTTGTTGATGAATATCTAGATCAGTTTTAGTCCTAGTTAAAAGTTAAAGTTAGTAATATACTAGCTTTCCGCCCGCAGCTTCGCCCGCGTTTTCAAAGAAAAACCCGTTCCCGTAGGATTTCCGGGATAAAACCTATCCTATGTCCTTTCTCGGGTATCAAAATATCTCTATACCAAATTTCATGCAAATTGGTTCAGTAGTTAAGGCGTGATTGAGTAACAGACAGACAGACAGAGTTACTTTCGCATTTATAATATTAGTATGGATTAAGTCTAAACATCACTTAAATAAGTTAGTCTTAGTACAAACATTCAATGGGGTCAAAAAAGTTTTCACTTCAATAATATAGTTATTCCTCATTTCATTGGCTAGCCAGGCACAATATCACAGCTCACCCCACCTGTGTAAATCGTGCTATCCATACTTGACCCGACCTGTAAAGACGTGAATACAGCGTCCTTGCAAGATAAACTTTATGTACGTATCTTTGTGTTGCTCTAGAAACTAATATTGCATGATGTTTATAACGTTTTATATAATATATTTTATAATAGCCATACTGGGGATTAAAACTTTCAAAATATAAATTTATGTATCAATGCATTCTGCTCTATGCTCGTCATTAAATCGAACTATAGGCTCTATGTTGTAATGTGAAGGTACCAATTAGGCTTGAAACAAAGTATGCAATTAATTTACTAGGCTGTTTTAAAATTAATACTTTTCAATTAATAAATTCACTTCAAAACTTATACTATTTTCTACTTGCAAGTATTGATTACTACATTATAATATACTTCCCAAATACGACCGCAAACGTGTAAAAAAAAACTACAGTTATGTAGAGGACCTGGAGAACAGAACTGGCTTAGTACGTGAAAATACATATTATTTTAAGACACAGGCTAAAAATCTAATTTTAATAAAGGTATGGAAATGATTAATATCATAAAATTGCATTATTATTATATTAATAATTAGGTGGTGTGCATGAGTAGGTAATTAAATAGTGTTAACTGTATAACTTTATAAGTTTATAGAGTTTTTGTTAGGTCTGAAGAAATGCTGTAGTTTTGATAGAGAGACATTTCATACAGATTGTAATATAATATAGATAGGTATTGAAAAAGTAATAAGGATTCAATAACTTTCCATGAAGAAAATTCCACGTATTTGGTTCTTTATACCCAAATATCACACTAAGGGCTTTGTTGAAAAATCTTTATTAGAATTTTAGCTAATGAATTTATCGATTACTAACGCAACATTTTCTACTGTGTATTTTCTGAGAGATGCTTTAATCACTACATAGTATAAAACAAAGTCGCTGTCGCTGTCTGTTCGTCCATGGTTAGTCCCTATTTATGCTTGATCTTTAAAACTACCAACGCAACGGATTTTGATTAGGTTTTTTTTTAATAGGTTGAGTGTTTATTGTGGACGGTTTAAGTATATCATTTGTTAAGTTTTCTACAGAGCGGGTGAAGCCACGTGCAAAAAGCTAGTAATAAATAACATCTGAGCTAGAATCTACTTTTATACATGTTCATACTGCTGAAGCTCTTATAGAGAAGCGAAAAGCAGTTGTTAATTGTATTATATTTTCCTGACTATGACAAGACGGTGTTTTATATTTATTTGTAACTTTATTTAGGCTGTAAATAAAACAACAGGCGTAAAGTGCTTTGCTTTGCTGGCGTTCTTCCAAACCAAGCTAAGTAATATATTAAACAGACATTGTTCGACTATGGCATTGCAAATTAAATTTTAACGATGAAAGCTCCCGTTTATTATGAAATTTCTCTTATAATGTAATAAAATTCCGAGGGTAATCGATGCTTTTCTTAGTCTGCAAGCAAATTCAGGACAGAAACAAAACTCGGGAATGTCTTTTTTAGCTTTTGAAAAGCATAAACGCAGACAATATACCTAGTAGAAATTTAATAAAAAATGTTTGTAATAATAATTGATAGAATTTTTTTTTTAACGTTTTGTAGCTTTATATAAACAACGTTATTGTGAGAGAAAGGTGAACATAATTTTTTTTTTTTATTTTTTATTATTTCGGTAATTTCTTCATCGATTTAATAAATGCATCTTTTCTCTACGAGTTACGACAATTAAAAATATTACATTTATTAAATATCTTGAATGATTTGAATACAATTTTATAAAATATATATTTTATGTATACCTAGAAGAAAAAATTACAAAGAATATTTTTATAAAGGTACTTCAACCAAACATCTTAAAACTTTTTCTTTTACAATCTAGAAGATTGTTACCAAGCGGTCCATTTGCCACACTATGATGCAATATAATATTATGGCTTAATTCACCTTCGAAGTAATTAAAATATTCAAAATAAGAGATGGAAATCAGCTCAAAGTAAAATTGTAGAACGCCTACAGGAAAATTAGATTGTGTTATATTCGTTCTGTTTTATTTTTATACAGAAACATCAAAATATAGGATTACTAAATGTTATTGAGTTTATATGTTCCTAAAAGTACAGCAATTATTCGATACCATTTAATCAATATTTATAACTATAATATTATTATCATGATTAAAGGTCTTTTAAAGGTATACAGATTATTATTACTGTGCTTTGATATAATTATCGTTCTTTAATATTTTCATAACTTAGTGGTTCTCATTATTTGTGTGTTTTAAGCTTCATTATCATCATCATCAGTTAGTGATCCACTGGTAGTTAAAATTTAGTATCTTATTTCTTGGAAAACTACGATGCCAAAAAATGTATCCTATTCATTATAAATAAATAATTATATAACATTTTTAGCATCAGAAATTGAAAGAAAAAAATTATGTGAGTTAAATACTTTTTTAGAAAAAGGAAATGTACACACACTAGCACAAAAACATAAAAATAATGTAAACTAGACCTAGTCGTATCTTATCAAGTCTAGCGGTCTCTGTTTTAACGAGAAAAGTTCATAAACTAAATGGAATACCGGTTTTGGCACAGTCTCAGTCATTACTGCAAACTCACATCAATACCCATAATTACAAAATTGCACGTCATTCTAACATTATCAAATAACTTGGGTATTTCGCGAAATAGGATAAGAATATATTGTGTTAATATTATGGACAAGATATTATTTTGTAAAGGAGTTGAAAAAAAGTTTGTTTGCTTTTGTTAATAATGGACCTGTAGTAATTGGGTATTGGTCAAGTACCTATAATACGCTTTATAACGAAGTAAATCTAACTTCTTTGCCGTTTTACAAAGGTGTCACCGTTTCAGACTACATCATTATAAACATCGATTTATTTAGATGTACGTAGGTATAATATAAATCAGATTTCGCACCTCTACACTCGAAGTCAAAGATACTTAAAATAAAAATATATAAGATAGAATAGAATTGTATTCCGAGAAATTCGTGTCAAACAACAATGGAATTAAATACATCATTATTTTTACGATTCAGGTACGTTGTACGACGCCTTTTTAACCGACTTTAAAAAAGGAAAAGTCCGACATCGAACCTATTTAATAAAAGCACTTCTAAATAATATGTACTAATTAATAATATCAAATCTTTTTTATTTTTAACTTTTCCGTTTTTTTAACGTAGGTATTTTTTAAATAAGATATGGCGTTGATGAATTTTCTATACAAATTTCCACCTGATAACATATGCAGGGCGTGGCTAAAATGATCGATTGTGAGGGTCTTAATTATAATCTTAATTGATGGTTCCGGATTTGTATACATTGTTACAACGAACGGGATGTTTACTTCGGAAATAACATTTTATTGAATATAATTGATCCTTAATGAGTTTCTGTAACAACACATATAACTTCATTAACAATTTACATTAGTACATAATATATTATGTATATGGATTACTCGCATGCGTATGCGTGTGTCGTGTTTATTCATTATTAGCTGGGCTCCGCGGTTTTACCCGCAGTATTCTGCCCCTGTTGGTCTCAGCGATATGATAATATACAGGGTGTCCCACTATTGGTATACTAAGCGCGAAGGAACTTGTAGTTTTGCACACACTGATCACGTAAAAAATACTTAAAAAAAAATTACGTCCAAAATTTTTTGCTAAATTTTTCCTGAAAATCCATGTTTTCTTCTCTAGCTTCGCGCAGCCGGCATATACCGCTTCTCTTATATGAGCATTTTATCTATGAAAACATAATCTTAAACGATAGCTCACGTGCTGGTGGCAAAGTTGGGCGGCTCACTTGTTATGGGTGTACACATAGAGTTTTAAGAATTCATCTAAGTATTTGAAAAAAAAATGAATCTGGAATTTTTTAATTATTTTTTACGTACTCAGCGTATGCAAAACTATAACCTCCTTTGAGCTTAGTATACCAACAGTGGGACACCCTGTATATAGCCTTCCTCGATAAAAGGGCTATCTAACACCGACATATTTTTTCAAACCGGAACGGTATTTCCCGAGATTAGCGCGTTCAAACAAACAAATAAACAAACTTCAGCTTTATAATATTAGTATAGATAAAAGCACAGATTTCTATATAGTTACTACTAAAGTAAAATATTAGTAATTATCAGTAAAACGTACCTATTAAAAATTAACGTTATGAGTTTTATTAATCATCACTAATTCTTAAATCCGGTGAGATTTTATTTATTTAATCACTAGATTTCCGCCCGCGGCTTCGCCCGCGTTTTCAAAGAAAACCTCGCATAGTTCCCGTTCCCGTGGGATTTCCGGGATAAAACCTATCCTATGTGTTAATCCAAGTTACCCTCTATATGTGTGCTAAATTTCATTGTAATCGGTTCAGTAGTTTTTACGTGAAAGAGTAACAAACATCCATACAAACTTTCGCATTTATAATATTAGTAGGATCAATGGTATTGTTTTAAAATCAAATATAAATATAGAATGTAGATCGTAGGTATCTAATTAAAGTGTAAGTAAATAACTTTTTCAATACGGTTCTGCAGTAAAAGGAACCTAACGAGAGTATTAGTGTCATACAACTGAAATAATCCTTCTTATTATAACGAGGTTGATGTCAGCGTTTCTGCGAAAGGTATCTAGTAAATTCGCAGCATTTCTTTTAAAATCTGATAAATTTTACGCCCAAAGGTGCATGACTGAATATTTTTAATTATGTACCTTTAACCAATTAATGTTAATCAATTTTTTATTTCTAATCATTAAAATTTAAATAAAATAGGGTTTATTAAATGTCTCCTTGAAATGTTCTGAATTAAGATATCGTTTTCATTTTATTTTCAAACTAGCTGTGCCCCGCGGCTTTACCCGCGTTGCTCCGTTCCTGTTGGTCTTACCGTGACAATATTATAGCCTATAGCCTTCCTCGATAAACAGGCTATCTAACACCGAAACAATTTTTTAAATCGGACGAGTAGTTCCTGAGATTAGCGCGTTCAAACAAACAAACAAACCCTTCAGCTTTATAATATAAAGTATATATATAATAACAACGCAATCTTAAGGCGTTACCCGGCAATTTCGACTATGTTCAACCTCTATAAAGTCTGGTACAACATAAAGCACAATACCGAAAAAAATATATAAAATAGGATGGTCTTTGATCTTTAATTGCTCGCGAGGACTTTTTTCCAAAGTTAATAGATTTCTAGAAAAAAATGTGCCGTGGTCATCGATTTTTCCGCAAATACTCTATAAACTTCGTAACCTGCTGACTTATAGCTCTGAAAATTTTATGTTTAATTTATCAGTTGCACAACAGTCCCTGACGAGGATTTTTTGTTTCACTGATTAGTATCTTTTTAAATACAAAATGCGAGGAAAAAAGAAGGTGCAGCGGGAGAGGTTTGAGATCCGTCAAGTATGCTCAAGGTTATTAGCGCATGTAAAAGCCTTAATATATCTACTATTTATAAATTCGTCATGATTTATTCAGTTTCTAAATGAAAGCACACTTGGCTGTATTGGTAATTTCCTGTGCTTAGCTTTGATATTGGCGCCAATATAAATAAACTTTATGAAAAATAAGTCATATAAACTGTGCCTGTTCTATATAAAGCACTTATTTATTAGTTATTCCATTAGTTAGGTACAAGTAGTTTTTTCGACGAGTACATTATTCATCACAAACTTTCGTATTTATTCCATTACTTGCGGTCCGCCCCGGCTTCGCCCGTGGTACATATTTCGCAATAAAAGTTAGCCTATGTTCTTTCTCAGGGTCTAAAGATTGTCTGTGCCAAATTTCATCAAAATCGGTCCAGTAGTTTATGCGTGAAAACCATACATACATACATACATTCAAACCTTTCCTCTTTATAATATTAGTAAGTAGGTATAGATTAGAATATTTTAAGGATATATTATTTTCATTCTGCATTATCTATTTCTAATCAACACCATATTGATAATTTTATGCAAGCAAATATTTCAAAATCGTGGATATTAAAGCCCAAACTGAAATATTTCATAGCTCAATTTTCATGGCTCATGAATCAATTATTCCGATCACGTTCACAGATTGAAATTATCAAAGGTAACCATAAAATGCACATAAACAGCAGTTATACATAGTTAATCATTTCATATTTTCAATTTTATAAGTTCTATGTCATACATCTATACATATAATAAAATCGTAGGAAAGTCAAAACTGTACATTGAATATTTTTTTAAAAGAATACATAATCCATGATCTATAATCGATATAGAAGCCAAAAATATAGTTTTTAGAATTTTTGTCTGTTTGTCTGTTTGTCTGTTTGTCTGTTTGTCTGTATGTTTGTCCGAGCTAATCTCGAAAAGTACTGCATAGATTGACTTCAAATTTTGCATGAATATTACTAACAGGTCGTGTGAGGTTTTTTTAAACATATTATCATGCTATCACCTCCGGGGGAGGAGCTGTGAACCTTTACTTTTCTTACGTATTCCGTGAACTACGACAGCGTACAATCTAAAGACTCATGTTTAAATGTTGTTTTTGAGTAAGCCATGCTATTATCTAGCTTTACACTATAAAAACTACGTCATTTACGTAATTTGGGCAGAGAAACTGTTTAATGAATCTTAGTACTATAAAGACAAATTTGATTCAGCGCCATCTATGAGATTTCGTAAAAATCAAATCAATTTACATGTTAACACTACTGAACACAATGTTAAAAATTAATAATTTAAATATAATTATGTTATTTATTTATTTAACTCTTTAACCCATAATAAATCTTCCCTTCCCTATAAGGTGCGCTTATATAATTCGTGTGAATATACTACATTTTTAAAAGTGAGGGTAGATGACACCATTACAGTTAATCTAATATTGATTGTGTTCATTGGTTACATTTTTAAAAATCTTCGTGTTTTAATAATTCGATCACGAGGCGGGACTCTAATACAAAAAAGTTAGTTCGTTGATAATTATTATTCCTTCATCATTTACATGTTGTTAGTAAAAATATACTTTGACTGTTAATACTTTTGTTCAGTATTTATCTGTATGATTATTGCTTGGTAATTAATATATTTTCATGTCGTATACCTAATTATAAACATAAGTGTGATGTGAAACTAGCTGGATTTATTTTTACACACTCACAGTCTTATATTTTGTGTTAATGTTAAAATAGTATTAATAGTGTAAATCATAATATTTTTTCAACGTTAAAAATATTTCCTTTTTTCTGATGGTGTTGCCATCGAATTAAACCGCGCTGTCGTTTCGTTCACAAAAAGTCATGTTATTAGGACCGAATATGTAGCCGCCTCAACTTACGGAAACGAGAGTAGACTAGAACTTACGGAACGTTGTCTGTTAGTTATTATATAGTCGAATTTAACGTTACATGGAAATTGGAATCTAAATATATGTATACCTACTTATATTAAATCTGTAGAGGTCAATTCTGCACATGAAATATATTTCCTAAATAACTATCACGAGGTGATTAGAGATCGACATCGACTTCCCCTTCACAATTAGTACCTACCAGATCAAAGCCAGGGTAAGCGCCCCACCCAGCCCCACCGTGGCTACGCCCATGCTGAATTACTACTTAACATACAATTATTGAGTAAATACGTACAACCATACTGTACTGTTGTACTACCATAAATAATTAAAAGAATTGTTATTAAAATTTCTTACTAAACTGAGCTAAAAAACTTACGTACCAAATTATTAAAGAAAATCAAGAAATGAAATGCCTAACCTATACCAAATAGTTACTACATATTGTAATTAAAAATTATGATTAGTATATAATATCGAAAATCAAAAAAGAAATGCCTAACTAATTCTACGTAAAATTTCTTTTAAATTATGTCATATTATTTTTTAGGAACCAGGGGGGGGGGAGAGGAGCAAATTCTATTTCCTTCCTTTCTTAAACGGATGTTTTTAATAATCTATGGTGTAGCCAGTAGCCACTGATCAGCTTAATCGATACTCAGTTTTTATCAAATCCAGAAACAAATCCAAATTAGATCTTTCCTGTCTCACGCACGTAACTAAAGGCTGAAGAGAGAGAGAGAGCACGTAACTAAACCGTTTAGACGAAGAAAAGTGTATAGAAAAAGGAATAAATAATTTCATAAACTTCCCGACGATCTTTAAAAATAAATTATAACTTTCATTTTTTTCATTCCCACTTTTACCCCTATGTAGGTATAATAAGTGGATGAACCAATTTTGATACACATTTATCTAAGAACCAGCGTCGGAAAATATTCTGCCTAACAAAAAAAACCGCATCTAATTCGGTTTACCTGTTAGCCAGCTACGGTGCCATAGACAGACACACACACACACACAGAAATACATAGCGGTCAAACACATAACACCAGTCTTTTTGCGTCGGGGGTTAAAAATATAATACGACATAATTTAAAGGACATTTTATGTGGAAAATTTACCTATACACCAGGGTAGATAATTTTTGAAACAAAAAAAATCGCAGTAGGATGAAACCCATTAGAAAAGGATATGATAAAAATGTAAGGAAAAATAAATTACGGTCAATCGGAGTTCGGGAAGTGGGAGGGGGGGAGCTTAAGAGAAAAAAATGGTTTCTCTCGATTTCTCGATAATAATAACACCTGCTAATTTTTTTCTACATATTTTAATTGTACAGACATCACTTTTCCACAATTTTATTATATGTATTGATGATGATGATGGAGATTATAACACTCTTAGTCCGTTTTAATTTTTATTCACCCGCATCAGTGCCACCTAAAAAATCTTTATATATCGAAATTCGAGCAAAGTTAAGAAAATGAGAAATAAGAGTTCTCAAGGATCGTTAGAGATAAGACTATTGACCGAAAACAACATGTGTTATGCCGAACCTGAAAACGCTTCACAACGAGAATTGCGGCTCACAGCTGACCGCGAACGGCATGTACTATCCTGTGAGACCGAAACCTTCACTGAGGGTATATATAACGTCTCACAGCTGATCGCAAATGGCATATTGTACTATCCCGTGAGACCGAAACCCTCACTGAGAGGGAATTACGTCTCACAGCTGATCACGATCGTCATATTTTATCTCGAGAATTCTGAAACTTTTACTCAATATGAAGACCGTTTGACAAATAATAGGGTGCACCATAATATTATTCGATCTCTCGAAGATGAACATGAGCATAAGCAATGACTAGAGTAGGGACGCGAATATTACCATTATTTGAGACAAGAACGATTAATAAGTTTGTTTAATGAAAGATTAAGAATTGAAACTATTGGTCTCTTTAAACGGACGAATAGCGAGAGGCCCGTCTTATTGCAGACAGATTTCGACATAGTCTTAATGACTAAGAGGTAAACATAGAAGATCAATCTACAAATTCGGTGGTGTGGTCCGACAAAATAATATAAAAGTGGGTTTGCTTATAACCTCACAATTGATTATAGATCATCTTCTGTATAGGCGATATTAACGTAGTATGTTCTTTTTGTAATGCTTTAAAGTGGAGTAAGGAGTCGGCTTTCGTTTGAAGATACGCCGGAACCTTTGAAATCACTACTTTTAAGTTTTAGAGGAACATGTGCAATCTAAACAGTTCTTAGACAATATTAGCTCTTATAGTATTGCGTTTTAAATGATCCTTTGGTGCTCAACAATTATCAGATGCTCCTTTCATTCTTACTTTTAAGATACAAGGTCAAGTTTATCATTTGATAGGATCCCTTTTGCCTGAAGGCCCACCTAAGTTTCTTTAAATATATTTTGTATTCGACTACGACGAATAATCGAATACAAGAAATCAATATTTTTCGAATTTAAAACTGAACTCATTTCACAATTTTAGAACATGTTAATTCATCAGGTTAATCCGTATATATATGCGTTTTAAATCGACATTAGAAGCTTTTCCTCAAGATGGTGATATTAATATAAAATTGGTATAAATGCCGATAGACGGAAGTCTATCAGCACTCAGGAATTCCCTGAGCGTGTTATAACGCCCAGGCCGCAGTATTACAATTTTTCCTACAGTAGGGCGACGAATGTATTTTCGCATAGCAACGGAGGGGAACTCGTGGGGGGTAAAGTGACGCGGGCCACGTACCACAAACATGTTTAGTTTGTGGTACCGAGCGCGAAAGAAAGTCATCGTGTTTTTAGTAAAGTTACTATGTAAACTAACGTAATTTATTACTTAGGTACATATTCTATAATGGTGCGCTCAAACTGTTAATCTACATTTAATTTAGATTATTATTTTAATTACTAAGAAATGTAGAATTTAAATCACATTCATTCATGTTTTCCTCAGATATTCGATGTCTATGATTTTCGATGATTTTAAGATTTTCTTATCAGAATATTCAATTTTAATGTAGTTAAATTTTATAAGAGACAATTAAGAACATTCAAAAATAAAGTGTCACGTATTTTTTTTAAACGACGAATGACGAAAAACGACCGAATCGCGGACGAAGTCGCGGGCAACAGCTAGTAATTATATAAGTTACTAACGGTTCGCCCCGGCTTCGCTCGTGGTACATGTTCAGCTGTTCTCGAGTTATGCGCTTACCAACACATTTTGACATGATTTTTCATCTAAAATGCATGTATAATTTTCATTCCATTCCTATATCATTCATATAATGTTCTTACGATTTAAAAGAATTCATAATACTTACCTACTTATTACACCTTTTATTATTTATTCGTCTTTTATTACTTTTAATTTCAATTAATGCATTATTAGGATTACATTAACATAAAATAACAATTATAGTGAATCCTAAATACAAACTAAGTACCTACACGAGAAATAGATTTTGTTTTTACATGAATGAAATAAATAACATGAAAATTGAAACGTAGGTATTTATCTGAAATAGAATCGCTGTGAAACGCACTGAAATTTATCTAACCGTTTTTACAAATTGCATTTTCATTTTTCAATATTTCATGAACAAACGATATAGATCTAAAAGTGTAGGTATTTTTATATATTTTAATATTGGTAAGCTTGAAAGTATGAAATTATAATTATATTTTTAGAGGAAAATTGAATTCATGACCTAATTCTGATCGATTTACTAATGTTATGTCTAGATAATACTATTAATACATCCTGTTTTACTTGAAAAGTACCGTGTAAAACAAATGCTCTTTTCTATAGTGTTGAACTAAGAATATAAAATTCGCCTGTTTTCAGATAAAAAATGATATTGAACTACCTAATATAACTTCTTTTCATTTTAAATATTTTGTCAACTTACATATTTATTATCTGATTGTATAGGTATAAGTATTCACAGCATATATTTTGTAAGAGATGAGACATTTGGAAGATGTTTTTAAAAGAGTTTTCAAAATAAATTTACCTCATATTGATAAAAAGTGAAGTTCCATGTCCCTTAGTGGGGTAAGAGGCAGAGGTGATCAGCCTTCTGTGTCCTACAAGACCGAGACATTTTTTTTTCTTCGTCTCCACCTGGAATCGAATCGGACCCCTCGGTGCAACGCTCACGCGTCTACCACTGTACCAAGGAGGCGGTCATATTGATAAGTACGCGTCAATAAATTGTACTCGTTAGTTCTTAGCTATAACCAACCATAAGATCCCCTGCTCATTTAAATACTTTGTAGCAAGCGTGCAACTATTTCAGCGAAATTATACTGCTACTTATTGCATTCGTCATTGCGTTTTCTATTTATAGTTTTAAATGCAAAGATAAAAGCAAAAGAAAGAAGTTATTACAATTGGATATTATTTCAGTACTAAAACTAGGACAATTGTTTTGACGATACTCCATATAAATAAATCTATTTATTCTACAGAAGGTATGGAGAATAACCGAAATCCATAATATATAGGTACACCAACTGTAAAAAACATTAAAACCTTTTCACATTAATTATTCAAAACTCATTGAAAATTTTATACGATTGTCTGTATACATTTCTGCTGCATTCATACTATTTCATGATTTATCTTCCAATTTCAGAAAATTGTGTACATACATAATATATTGGTACTTCATAAGTTCATTTGAACGTTAGGCACTATAATAGGATAATCTCTTGCCACCCTGTCAGCGTACAAGCTAATATGAAATTAGGTGAAGACTGAATAAGCCAATAAAACGATGTCCGTTAATAATTCAATGTGATCTTCCAGACCTCGGATATCCAGAAACTTCGATAGCACTAGCCAAGAACTGTTTACACGAACTTGTTAAATATTTAAGTTCGAGCAGATTTCTTTGAGAATAAATTATGAAGCGATAGAAAGCACCGATAAGCCGTAGCAATGATTTAAGATTTTATTTTCTTCTAGTTTTATGAGGAAATCGGTTCGCTTCGCAAAAACATCGATGACCCAGTTGTATCTTTTCTTTATTCTTCTCTTCTTTTTAGAAATGTTACATTTATGAGTTTATCTATTGACTTATTGGAAAGAAGCTTTGTTACGGTAAATTGTGAAAATTCTTTAGAATTTCCATTTTCAATTGTTAATATAATCGGAGGACTAATAAAATGCTAAGAATAGACAGGTTAAAATCAGAACAAAAGCCTGTGCTAATAATAATTAATGAATCTTTACTAAAATGGCAATTGTTCGCATGCCATCTGTCATTTAACTACGTGATACTAATTGGCTCCATGTTTCATTATTGCTGCGGGAAATATAGCCTCTTTAATATTGAAATATATTACACATCTTTAAGTGCTTATATAATGTAAAATGGAATAATATTATCTTTAGCTTTATTGATCAAATTTTTATTAATAGTTCCATGTTTCATATTTACTTAATAAGCAATCTCAAGCTATATTGTTATACTGTAGAGTGTAGTCTGCAAATGATTAATGATGATAATACCTACATAATGAGGCTGTAGTTAATGTGAAATTTCATATCAGTTATTATGAAAGATGTCATTATTATGAAAAACAACCTTATCATTACTTACCATAATATATCATAAGAATTATGTCCATGTATTTTTGGCAATATACAATCACAAAGCTGGACTCCAGAGGCCTCCCTGTGATCAAATAATTTACCGATAAGACCGCTTCAAAATTAATTTAATCAAGCCTCATGTCTCTTGATCGTTAATTGGAATAGCTCATGAAAATGCAATTCACTTAGATGAAAATTTAATTACTTATATGTATTGTAATAGGTACTGTATATCTACTATACTGCTTCTATAATATTGACGAAATTTCACCTTGATATTTTAGTGCATCTTACAGTAACTGTTATATTAAAACTTGATTTTAATTATCTCGAAGTTGTAACTAAACGCACATAAAAAATCGTGAACAGAGGAACAATTCAAATACAGTAAGTAATAGAATTTCTGACATATGCCTGTACTAAATGCATGCCTTTCTTGAAACACATGCCTGAAGTAAAATATATTTCACACGTACCATATTTGGACTTACATTCTGTTTCTAAGCCTTAAAGGGAATTTTAAAATTGGCGAAATAAAAGCAACAGGTATATTGCAGACGTCTATATCCGAAGTGACTCGCCATAATATAGGTTTACCTTTCTTTTCTATAGTACACCTAAAAGCAGACTACATCTCACTAAACAAAGAATATCATACAATTTACTATTCTTTTATCCTGCAATCATCTCTTTGTCTCCTTTTATCATAAAATAAACGCACAACTATTAGTGTTTAACATAAATTTCGCGTTTACCTCAAGAATTTTAAAATTATATCAAGTTTTAATGTTAAAACGCTGTTATTCTTTGAGTGCACCTCCTTGAAATTATTTTTATTTCGCTGCAGTCAGTGAAAAAGGCTATATGATTTAGTGTTTCTTTATATTTTGCACCACAGTAAAATTTTTTCAAACTGAACATGGTTATTTATAGAGATACCAACATAATAAAAGCATATTATTGCTATTACACGGAACACAGCGCAAAGTTGATTTACACAAAATATTCCGTACCGCATATTACGAATAAATATGAGCTACCAACGTGTAAAATTATTCGTAATAACATCTTATAAAGTATTTGCAACATCGTTGATAGCGCAATTTCCGAACGGAAATAGCATTAGGCTGAAGATACATTCCAACATATTGCATATAATTTACGACTTTCCTAACTATCATAGCATATATTTTATTGTGTATTGTGAACAGTTTTATGTGAATTTTATTGGGAGAATATTTTATGGTTTTAATTTAGTCATAAATAAGAATTTACATTACATAGTTCATAATGTACGTTGATAGCCATATTCTTCTTCTTCACTATAATAAATATGATAATGTAATATGTAAATGATATAGTTATTCGGAATCGATATGAAATGATAGCGTTTGTTGCGTTTGTTTGCTGAATTCTTGAAAACCTTTTCCGATTATACCGACCGTCTAAACGGGGCAATCTAACAGATAGTTCCATCTGTTAGCATTGCCATTCTCGATCCTAATATAGAGCTTAATAAACGGCTTGAAAAGCCAACTTTTATACGTTTCAGGAAATTAGCATTCATATTAATATTTACTTTTTCATACATTTAGCGGTGACCTGGTTTCGATGGTTCAAAATATAGCAATATATTATATTCATTTCGCATCGCATTTGCATTTTAAATATTAATTGTTAATTCACATGGTCTTTACCCTTTAGAATCTGCTCACCCAAACGTTTCATTTTTTATTCACTACTCAGTACTTTACATTTTATTACGTCTTATAAATAATTTATCTACTTAACAGGCTTAAGGCTTATCTTGGCACGGCTCAGCACTCATGTCACTTACTATATTATCATCAGTATCTTTATTTTTCTCTCATTTATGTATATACCTATCCAAAATATTATAAAAAAATGTCTAGGCATCAATTGTAGAAAGTCAGGTCTATAGAAACTTAACATCACGGAAGGTGATATTGTTGAAATTCGAAATGCATGAATCAAAAACCTATTCCTTAGAAATAATATAATAAAAATAACATGGCACAGAAAGTAGAACATAGTGGTCAATATTATGTGAACTGCGGATTTGTCACGTCGTAAACACTTCTCTAGTGGCGTAGAGGCTTAAAGCAGTTTATATTTTATGTTAGAATGTATAACGTTGTTTTACGGACTTTATTATTATAAATGTGAAAGTAGTCTGTCTGTCTTTTCTTCACGCCTAAGCTACTGAACCAATTTGGATGTTTGCTTTAATCTCGGAAATTACAAGGGAACTATGCGGATTCTCCTTTAACGCGGGCGAAGCTGCCGGCAGAAAGTACCACAATAAATCTAGAACTGATAAACATTACAAACATAATATTATAATAGGTAATACATTTGACAAAAACAATGCAAAATTGATATTTAAACTATTAAATTGCTGTGAAATATTAAGATTTATTCCATTATGCTTTCAACTGAAAGAAATATTAAATCAAAAGATTTGCGTCGGGTCCTTTTTAGAAACGTAAACGATAAGTAATCATCTCTAAATAAACCATTTATTAAAATTAATAACTTTTGAATTAAATAAAACAATTTTTTTTTACGATGATCAATCAGAAAAGAGAAAATAAAAACGCCTTATTTTTTAAAGAATTTCATTTCTAACGGTTATTTGTGTCGTACAATTTGAAATACTTATTTAAAAGAGAAATCCCGATCTTGTAATAACTCATTATAATAATTTTATAGTATTTCATTAAATTTGATGCCACAGATAATAATATATACTACTAGCTGTTGCCCGCGACTTCGTCCGCTATTCGGTCGTTTTTCGTCATTCGTCGTTTAAAAAAAATACGTGACACTTTATTTTTGAATGTTCTTAATTGTCTCTTATAAAATTTAACTACATTAAAATTGAATACTCTGATAAGAAAATCTTAAAATCATCGAAAATCATAGACATCGAATATCTGAGGAAAACATGAATGAATGTGATTTAAATTCTACATTTCTTAGTAATTAAAATAATAATCTAAATTAAATGTAGATTAACAGTTTGAGCGCACCATTATAGAATATGTACCTAAGTAATAAATTACGTTAGTTTACATAGTAACTTTACTAAAAACACGATGACTTTCTTTCGCGCTCGGTACCACAAACTAAACATGTTTGTGGTACGTGGCCCGCGTCACTTTACCCCCCACGAGTTCCCCTCCGTTGCTATGCGAAAATACATTCGTCGCCCTACTGTAGGAAAAATTGTAATACTGCGGCCTGGGCTTTATAACACGCTCAGGGAATTCCTGAGTGCTGATAGACTTCCGTCTATCGGCATTTATACCAATTTTATATTAATATCACCATCTTGAGGAAAAGCTTCTAATGTCGATTTAAAACGCATATATACGGATTAACCTGATGAATTAACATGTTCTAAAATTGTGAAATGAGTTCAGTTTTAAATTCGAGAAATATTGATTTCTTGTATTCGATTATTCGTCGTAGTCGAATACAAAATATATTTAAAGAAACTTAGGTTGGCCTTCAGGCAAAAGGGATCCTATCAAATGATAAACTTGACCTTGTATCTTAAAAGTAAGAATGAAAGGAGCATCTAATAATTGTTGAGCACCAAAGGATCATTTAAAACGCAATACTATAAGAGCTAATATTGTCTAAGAACTGTTTAGATTGCACATGTTCCTCTAAAACTTAAAAGTAGTGATTTCAAAGGTTCCGGCGTATCTTCAAACGAAAGCCTACTCCTTACTCCACTTTAAAGCATTACAAAAAGAACATACTACGTTAATATCGCCTATACAGAAGATGATCTGTAATCAATTGTGAGGTTATAAGCAAACCCACTTTTATATTATTTTGTCGGACCACACCACCGAATTTGTAGATTGATCTTCTATGTTTACCTCTAAGTCATTAAGACTATGTCGAAATCTGTCTGCAATAAGACGGGCCTCTCGCTATTCGTCCGTTTAAAGAGACCAATAGTTTCAATTCTTAATCTTTCATTAAACAAACTTATTAATCGTTCTTGTCTCAAATAATGGTAATATTCGCGTCCCTACTCTAGTCATTGCTTATGCTCATGTTCATCTTCGAGAGATCGAATAATATTATGGTGCACCCTATTATTTGTCAAACGGTCTTCATATTGAGTAAAAGTTTCAGAATTCTCGAGATAAAATATGACGATCGTGATCAGCTGTGAGACGTAATTCCCTCTCAGTGAGGGTTTCGGTCTCACAGGATAGTACATGCCGTTCGCGGTCAGCTGTGAGCCGCAATTCTCGTTGTGAAGCGGTTTCAGGTTCGGCATAACACATGTTGTTTTCGGTCAATAGTAAGCCTCTTATCTCTAACGATCCTTGAGAACTCTTATTTCTCATTTTCTTAACTTTGCTCGAATTTCGATATATAAAGATTTTTTAGGTGGCACTGATGCGGGTGAATAAAAATTAAAACGGACTAAGAGTGTTATAATCTCAATCATCATCATCAATACATATAATAAAATTGTGGAAAAGTGATGTCTGTACAATTAAAATATGTAGAAAAAAATTTGCAGGTGTTATTATTATCGAGAAATCGAGAGAAACCATTTTTTTCTCTTAAAAGCTCCCCCCCTCCCACTTCCCGAACTCCGATTGACCGTAATTTATTTTTCCTTACATTTTTATCATAATATCCTTTTCTAATGGGTTTCATCCTACTGCGATTTTTTTTTGTTTCAAAAATTATCTACCCTGGTGTATAGGTAAATTTTCCACATAAAATGTCCTTTAAATTATGTCGTATTATATTTTTAACCCCCGACGCAAAAAGACTGGTGTTATGTGTTTGACCGCTATGTATTTCTGTGTGTGTGTGTGTGTCTGTCTATGGCACCGTAGCTGGCTAACAGGTAAACCGAATTAGATGCGGTTTTTTTTGTTAGGCAGAATATTTTCCGACGCTGGTTCTTAGATAAAGTGTATCAAAATTGGTTCATCCACTTATTATACCTACATAGGGGTAAAAGTGGGAATGAAAAAAATGAAAGTTATAATTTATTTTTAAAGATCGTCGGGAAGTTTATGAAATTATTTATTCCTTTTTCTATACACTTTTCTTCGTCTAAACGGTTTAGTTACGTGCTCTCTCTCTCTTCAGCCTTTAGTTACGTGCGTGAGACAGGAAAGATCTAATTTGGATTTGTTTCTGGATTTGATAAAAACTGAGTATCGATTAAGCTGATCAGTGGCTACTGGCTACACCATAGATTATTAAAAACATCCGTTTAAGAAAGGAAGGAAATAGAATTTGCTCCTCTCCCCCCCCCCCCCTTGGTTCCTAAAAAATAATATGACATAATTTAAAAGAAATTTTACGTAGAATTAGTTAGGCATTTCTTTTTTGATTTTCGATATTATATACTAATCATAATTTTTAATTACAATATGTAGTAACTATTTGGTATAGGTTAGGCATTTCATTTCTTGATTTTCTTTAATAATTTGGTACGTAAGTTTTTTAGCTCAGTTTAGTAAGAAATTTTAATAACAATTCTTTTAATTATTTATGGTAGTACAACAGTACAGTATGGTTGTACGTATTTACTCAATAATTGTATGTTAAATAGTAATTCAGCATGGGCGTAGCCACGGTGGGGCTAGGTGGGGCGCTTACCCTGGCTTTGATCTGGTAGGTACTAATTGTGAAGGGGAGTGGGCGTGGGCGTGGGATTGGGACTGAACGTGGCATATGGCGTGGGAGTGCGAGTGGGCGTGGGAGTGGGAGCATGAAAATAAAAATGATTTTTTATTGTTGCCCCACCCTGAGCCCATGGTCATAGGTCCCATAGTCACTATTCCACGCGAACGAAGTCGCGGGGACAGCTAGTAGACAAATATAATCAGAAAGCTAAGCTCAACCATAAAAGATAGACATTTATGATGTCGGGAGATATTTTTAATATAATATGGAGAACATTTCTTTCATACTTGATTTCTGTGTAGCTTTAACCATTAAGATACACGCATTAAGAACGCACACGCGACGAAAGCTTAAAAATGGAGTTGCTGCTCTGCTCACGAATATAAAAAATAATTGTACCAAGTTTCGTTTAAATCCGTCGAGTAGTTTTTGTTTCTATAACGGTTATACAGATAGACAGACGGACAAACGTTTTTGACGTCGATGTCGATCTCTAATCACCTCGTGATAGTTATTTAGGAAATATATTTCATGTGCAGAATTGACCTCTACAGATTTAATATAAGTAGGTATACATATATTTAGATTCCAATTTCCATGTAACGTTAAATTCGACTATACAATAACTAACAGACAACGCAGGTTACTCTCGTTTCCGTAAGTTGAGGCGGCTACATATTCGGTCCTAATATGACTTTTTGTGAACGAAACGACAGCGCGGTTTAATTCGATGGCAACACCATCAGAAAAAAGGAAATATTTTTAACTTTGAAAAAATATTATGATTTACACTATTAATACTATTTTAACATTAACACAAAATATAAGACTATGAGTGTGTAAAAATAAATCCAGCTAGTTTCACATCACACTTATGTTTATAATTAGGTATACGACATGAAAATATAATATTAATTACCAAGCAATAATCATACAGATAAATACTGAACAAAAGTATTAACAGTCAAAGCATATTTTTACTAACAACATGTAAATGATGAAGGAATAATAATTATCAACGAACTAACCTTTTTGTATTAGAGTCCCGCCTCGTGATCGAATTATTAAAACACGAAGATTTTTAAAAATGTAACCAATGAACACAATCAATATTAGATTAACTGTAATGGTGTCTAGTTTGACTTAAAATAATATACATCTACCCTCACTTTTAAAAATGTAGTATATTCACACGAATTATATAAGCGCACCTTATAGGGAAGGGAAGATTTATTATGGGTTAAAGAGTTAAATAAATAAATAACATAATTATATTTAAATTATTAATTTTTAACATTGTGTTCAGTAGTGTTAGCATGTAAATTGATTTGATTTTTACGAAATCTCATAGATGGCGCTGAATCAAATTTGTCTTTATAGTACTAAGATTCATTAAACACTTTCTCTGCCCAAATTACGTAAATGACGTAGTTTTTATAGTGTAAAGCTAGATAATAGCATGGCTTACTCAAAAACAACATTTAAACATGAGTCTTTAGATTGTACGCTGTCGTAGTTCACGGAATACGTAAGAAAAGTAAAGGTTCACAGCTCCTCCCCCGGAGGTGATAGCATGATAATATGTTTAAAAAAACCTCACACGACCTGTTAGTAATATTCATGCAAAATTTGAAGTCAATCTATGCAGTACTTTTCGAGATTAGCTCGGACAAACATACAGACAAACAGACAAACAGACAAACAGACAAACAGACAAAAATTCTAAAAACTATATTTTTGGCTTCTATATCGATTATAGATCATGGATTATGTATTCTTTTAAAAAAATATTCAATGTACAGTTTTGACTTTCCTACGATTTTATTATATGTATAGATGGTTTAAGACTTATGCGCTAAACATACTTACAGCATGTAAGTATATATTTTTATTATGCATAATATTTATTTGCATAATAAAAATAAATTATAATATTACGTACATACAAAATTTGAATTATTCAGACGCCTGAAAATACATAGTTTAACCTTATCTATTAATCGAAGGGGCGTAGATTATACGTCCCGTATTTATATACCAAAATAAAACTTAACATTTTTAGATTAAACATAAAATTCTCTCTGTAAATAAATAAAGACAAATCCCTTTTTTCATCTTTTCCTTAGCCAGATACAAAAAGGTTACGGTAAATAGATGATAACAATTTATTATATTATATTTATACTATCCCATGATCAATGACGTAAAATATTATTATTAATTACCTATTTATTATTTACCTATAGGTATAACAAAAAATTGAGAAAATCTACCTACAAAATACTTGATAATATTTACAATGATACTCTACTTTTGTCAAGCTGGTTTCAAAAGCTTAACAATAACGTTAAATCTATCTTCAAAATATTAAAACCCGTAAAGGATTTCGGGGAACAAAGGATTGCAAATAAATAGCTAAGATTTAAATAGACTCGAAATGCTTAATTCCTTCAGAGGCTGTCTAAAAATGACCAAAGCGGAATGTCGAAGGAGCGAAAAATAGGCACTGAATCTCTGTCATTACAAATAATAAGCAGATAGAATCCATGAAAGCCTCATTTCAGTTTAATTAATTCGTGAAAACGTTCATTATTTTTGGGGAACTGTGTTTTAAAGATAATTTAAATTACGGCGTTAAATGAGCTTACAAGGTAAGCTCTTAAATGCTTAAATGAACCGTGAAAACGCAACCTTAGGCTTTTATTCTTCTTAAATTATATAAATGACTGTGTAAGTATATCAATTATTTTTTTAACCAGAAATTTGTTTATTTTCCACCTTTTTTTACGTCACTTCGTATGTCAACATTCACAATACAACGCTCACGCTTGAATATTTTTTCAATAGCGACGCGAAACTGTACAAAACGTTAACAACTAAATATTATTTTCTTCTACATGAATGAATATTGATGTCCTGTATACAACAGCGTTTTCTGTAAGGCATTTACTTTAAAATTGAAAAAAAATCAAAAGATAGATAAATGGTATTTAAACTAAGCAGTCAGCTGCAGCGTCGAGAGGATTGTCATTCACGCAATCGGTATTAAAAAGCATTTTAATGTTCCGTAGTTAGTTTTTCACCAACGAAAAAAATGTATAATTGGAAGATTACAAGCCTAGTAAGTATAGTATATATCTGTACTAACACTATCACATTTGATAGTTGCCAATTTTGAAACAAATACCTACAATACAATCCACTAATAACTTCATAGAATATTCGCCAGGATTCATGTATGTGGAATTGACAGTAAAGTTTTTATTTTCCCACAAACAAGCTGCATATTAGCATTTTATCAGCTCGTATGTGCCAGGGCAAACATACGATGTAATCAGAGATTTTATGTCCATGTTGTGTACACGGTGCCGACTAAAACCTTAGCGAAAAAAGAGAATTTTATCTCTTGCGAGTCAGATAAAACCTATTCGTATTAATGCCTGGAAGGCTTGCTTTACTTTTATTACCTGTGTTATTTGTTATCTGTATCATGTTATTTATTTTAAGGGTAATCGGTGATTTCGCTGGTTCATTACATTGCTTATTTATAACATTTTTTCGGAGTACAAATACATTATCGGTAGTAAAGTCTTTGTTGTTTATTTCTACGATTTTTAATTCTTTGGTGAGAGATAAAAGCTTTTTAAATTACTAGTTCTGTGTTCGATTAAAAAATAATTGAAACAGATAATAAAGTGAGTATTGTGTTGTGGAGCGCGATATAACACAAAAGAAAATCACTTCTGAGTCGATCTTTTTAGTAATTGACGGTTCATTATGAAGTTACTACACGTATTACGAATTCTGCATTCCGCATGAACACTTCTTAGAAGTTAGAATACAAAAGAGTTTATTTTAACGCGAAACATTTCACAACATATTATTTTATTAATGATAATGATAATTAATTCGGGAAATATTCATAAATATAGTGAAATAAGAGCTAAAGAGCTTATTTTATAAATTTGTCCAGAATATTGGCGTCATCAGCGAACGCGGCATTAATTTATGCAACATTGATTCTCGGTAACGATAATAATGGCGGCTTTATCTATTCATCATCAGAATATTAGAGCTCCTATTGTAATGACTAGTGCTGTCTATTAATGTTTAAACTATAGCACAGCATTATCGTAATAATAAAAAATAAACATTATCTTTACATGAGGTATCAGAAAGGCGAATTTAAAAACGGAGTCATTTAGATTTCTTAAATGTTTGAGTCTTTTAAATTTACCTTAAATTATAGGACAGTATTCAATCTTTTGATGAGAGAATAGGCAAGTACGTTCTATTTAACGAATCTATTCATAAAATAAATACAAAACACCTTAAAACATATATACAATAATTTTCTGTGAAAAAATCTTTCTGATTTTTTCTGCAGTATGTCTTTACATAATCTTTTAGTTTTCGTTTCGTTTAGTAAACCTTTTTCTCCATGTTTCTTAAATGTGTTCATGAACTTATCCTGACATTACAAACATAACTAAAAAGAATTAACTAAATCGGTCCAAACACCCACGTGTAATGCCGTGAATAAGAAAAATAGAGATAGATTTTATTTATAGTCATTCTAGAATCTTTATTTATACTTACCCAGTCAGCTTCGAATCGCCTTAAAATAAGGTTTTTCTTAATTTACTTTATTATTAAATACTCGTTGAGACAAATAAATTAAAGATTTATTTAAGTACTAGCGCTCCGCCCACGGCTTTGCCCGCGTTTTCTTAGAAAAACCCGCATAGTTCCCGTTCCCGTGGAATTTTCGGGATAAAATCTATTCTATGTACTAATCCAAGTTACCCTCTATATTCATGCTAAATTTAATTGTAATCAGTTCAGTAGTATTTGCGTGAAAGAGTAACAAACACACACACGCATCCTCACAAACTTATATAGAAGTTAGACTGACGTTCATTCATGAATCTAAATGAAGTGAGTGTTTGAGAAAGAAATTCATATAAAACTAAATATTATATTAATAACTAAGTATTTAATATATTCTACGTGATATAATTAGAAATCCTATAAATAGCTTTTGAAGTATACTGAAAACCTTGCACCTAAATAATCATGCATTTGTGTGGTTTTGTTCCAAGGATCTTCGCGAAAATAGATTATGATGTTGAAATAATGAACAGGTTTGTAATTACGTGGGAGACGACTTATAGCATTAATTAAAACCCTTCACGGTAAATTCTGTATTACAAGTTGTGCCGCGCGGTTTCACCCGTGGGCAAAATCATGCGTTTCTATTTCCTACATTCCTGTAACATTTCAACTAATTCCTTCGTAATATCCCCGTAGTTTTTTATGGTGAAAGAAATAACACCGGCCAAGTGCGAGCCGCACGGAGGGCTCCGTACAAACCCTATTTTTATTAGGTTGTCACTAAGCAATTTTCTCTTCATCATGTATTTTATTAATCTCCAAAAATGTAATCGATATAGCAATTTGTATTTATATTTATGAAGAGATTTTCAATAGGCGGGACCAGTAACCACACATACCAACGGCTTATTGCTATAAGCCGTTGCTTTTTACCAAATTTCAAGACTGTGTTCACGGGAAGTATCCTGACCGAGCTGATTCGCTCAGCATATGATTTGCGAGACTGCTTGCAACGTGTGGTTACTGGTCCCGCCTATTGAAAATCTCTTCATAAATATAAATACAAATTGCTATCGATAACATTTTTGGAGATTAATAAAATACATAACATTTTATCTTACTATACTGGATAATGTTATTTCTCACAAAAAAGGTCAAGTACTACTCTAATACAGTATGTAAGTAAGTACAAACATTAGGAACAAATCTTAAACAAAATATCCTTTATATTGGAACGACAATAATATAAGAACTATTTCTACAAAAGGATACATTTACCTGTTTTTCTGTCAAGAGAAAATATCGTCTCGAATATCATACATTACATAAACAAAAGAGAAATGTATTGATAACGTTTTACTGTAATTGAGCAATCATTAGATAACATCACAGATAATATAATATTATATAATATAAAACATTAATTGTAAGCAGTACCTATTGTTATCAATTGATACGTCTTCTAACGAACGATTTATTACGTCGATATAATAAATTATTTAAATCGCAATGGCATACAGGTATAACGCACATGTCGTTTTTTACTTTAATGTTTTATTAAATCATTAAAATAGTTAACGAACTTCGTTCGTAAAAAATTCTCAACAATGTTCATAATTTCAAAAATCATAAATGGCTCCAAAATAAATCGAATACCAAATAATATTTGCCTTCTAAAACTTATGAGAGAATTTTTAATTAATATGAAACGTTACATAGAATCGTTAAATAGTTAGGAGTTAGCCGTCTAAGCCTACATTGTTTTAACAAGAGATTAGAGAACTAATCACCTTCCTACATTCAGCTCGGTTCAGAAATCAAAGGAATGCTGACTATTCTAACAGATTCTAGCAACTTTTAACCATACGTTAGCACAGATTTCCGAACTGAAGGAAATTGCTAACAAAGACTTTCAATATCAGATAGTCAATGTGTAATTTAACCTATGTTTAACGAAGTTTCATAACCGGTTTTTAATTTGTGAATTCATAATATTATGTTGGTACGACGTGAGTCTTAGTGTTGTAAATTTTAATAGTAATCAAAAAGTGCATGATATTCATGGACGTTATTTGTTCTTTTTTAATTTGCCGATTAGGTACTGGATTCTGAACAGGATGTATTTAGTTTATAACATTTTAAATTGTAATGTTTCTATTTTTTTATTGTATTATAATATTTTAACCGGTGAGAAGTCATTAGATTACTTAAAAAAATGTAGAAACGAATAAGGTAATTATTTTTGAGCTCCCTCTGAATTGATACTTTAATAGCAAAGAATTATTAATTCATTAATATATTATTATTTTATGTGGGTTTATAATATAATGACTTATTTTCGGGTATTATAAATGGTATTTTGGGTACTAAATACCTCATTACCTAGGTATTACGAAATATTTGCCAATTTAAAATACAGCTTCTTTAAATGGCGTTATATTATATACAGTAACTATAATATAATATTTTAATAGGTCAATCACTAAATATTTTCAGTTATTCCACACCCCGGACACTGACAGTCACACTGTAGAGACTGCAAATGTGTGTGTTAACGCTTTATGGTTGGCACATTTTTGACTAGCGTAAAAAAAATTCGCGTTTTTCTGATGAAATACATCCGTAAACTGCTGTTTAATGCAATATCTATGCTATGCATATGATATATGCAATATCTAACCATTTTCTACGAAAAACGATAATCACAAATCCAAAATAATAAAAATACTTAAGTCAATTTGATTAATGTTGTCAATCTTCGTTGCGTATCGTCCCTGTAGAAAAATATGGACCATTATTAGACTGATCGTGCGGGGGAGGTAAGTGTTTAATTTTGGCGGGAGGCGGAGAGTGTCCGGTCTGTAGCGTTTAGCTACTATTATGTATTCTGTGGTTATTCATAAAATCAAGACAAAATGAAGACATGCAATATTTATTATGATCATTGTCTTTATGTGACTTTATGACTTTTATGCAGTGTAAACGCTCCTTCGTATAATAAAATATGAAGTAAAAACTACGGTTAATTACAAATATGTAGTTCGAGAAAATATTACAGACAAAAGGAACAACAAAGATAAAAGAAAAACCGAACACTTTTAAGAAAGCCAAATTAAATTTCAACACAACGTGAAATTGCTTTATAACGCTAAAAGATTTCTCTCACAATTACCTACTTTTTGTTTCGCGAACGATGCTTGGAGGAATAACGTTATGCCAGAGTTATGTACAGCCAACTTTCCTCATGTTTTATGTTCTCAACTTTAACAATAATCTCTTTGTACTTCTTTGATTTCTTCCGACGATAAACATTAAACTTGGAATATAAATATTTTTCTACGTTACCGTAGTTACTTGTAGTACATTTATAAACGTTATTTTTTAAACATTTTTATGGATTTACGCCGTATTTGATACAAAGGAATCATTCTTATGCCACAACATTATACAATCAATCCTAAAAAAAAAGATTGGCATCATTTCGCGGCCTAATTTTATTGATCATACATGCTTGTAGGTTTCGTTGACATAGTATTATTGTGGTATTATAATAAAAAGCTATGAACATAGTCACATACGTGAATCGTGATAAATATAAACACAAACATAATATTTTTCCAGTAATGTGCTAGCCCACTCTTTATGCGAAAACTAACTGCTGCGTCAATTGGGCTAAATCAATATTTCGTATAGATTACAAGTATATAATATTATATGATATATTTGGTCCTGTTTGTGACATCTTTGTTATGATCTCCCGCTCTTAACTATATTTGTTGAGGGTCACTCGATAATTCAACAAGGGTTTCCTTCCAATCCCCGATGTTTGCGAAATTGCCGAGTGATTTTAACGTACTGACAAATGTGTTACGCAATAAATAACAAATATTAATGATTTAAATAAACAATGAGAAATTGTGTTTGTTTGTACGAATGTAGTTAAGAAATAATTTCTAATCTTCGATCTTATGTCCTATTACAAAAGCTAAGATTAACCTAAAGTTAATTAAGAGCTGATTTTTCAATCCTTGGTTAAAACTTATTCGTTGAATAACGTATTAAACTATCATTTCAAAAATGTATTCTAATTATCTATATTTGACAGTTTACATGTGACATTTTAATATTATCGTGTAAAACTTTATTGGACGGATAAGTTTTAAACACGGATTGAAAAATCGGTCCTTAGATAAAGTTTATAATATAGGGCATTTGGTTAGAAGAGAAGCCGAAAACATAAAACATTTATGAAAAATCAAAGGTATAATAAATTAATAACCCAATTTGCCATGTTATATTTCTGGTCCTAAAATTATATTTTACTTTCAACTATGGGATGGAATTTTGAATATATTTACATACTAAATTTGAGGCGAGCACTTAGTCACCGGGGCTTAGTTTAAATGAAAATATTTTAAGAGCTAGACTTGAACCGCTGTCATTGAATTGCAAAACTGACTTTAGAAGGTCTTTTACATCGGATAAAGTCCCGAAAAGTAAAAGGTATAAAGAATATTTTGTTTCATTTTTGTTTAAAAAATTTCAACGCACTTTGCCTCCGCTAAAAGCGGGACCTGTAACTCGATATCATTGTTATATTTTGAATGGGTTATATCTCATAAAACTTTTGTTGTCTACTGATCCTTTTTTCGCGCAGTATAAAATTCTTATAAAAATATATTGTACTTATAGTATTTTGTTTCACATAAAACAGCCTTGCTTTTCTATAAAAATGGATAAGTATTATGTTTAAATAATATAAATGTTAGTACTAGGTAATATAAGGGAAAAGATAAAATACTTGAGAATATGACTGACCGGTTGGCTTGGTTGGTGGCCCTGCCTTCCAAGCCAGAGGTCGTGGGTTCGATTCCCACCCGGGGCAAATATTTGTGTGATGAACATAGATGTTTGCTCTGTGTCTGGGTGTTAATTATCTATATAAGTATTTGTTTAAAAATTATATACGTATGTTTATCAGCCATCTGGTTTCCATAACACAAGCGAAAGCTTAGTATGGGATCAGATTGTGCCGTGTGTGAAAATTGTCCTGAAATATTAAAAAAAATATTATTAAGAATAAAACACTAGAATTAGTAAAAATGTAGAAGACAATGTATCAGGGAACTCCTGTAGCTTTCTATTAAATCTAGAACTAAACAGAAATCTATTCACTTTAACTTTCACTTTAAATCCACACTCCTCCTTTATTTTATGCATAAGGATTATACTGATATTCAATAAGTAAATAACTTAAATAGAGCCAAAAAAGAGCGCGTAAATGAATATGCAAATGGAGTTGACAACTAACACTAAACCACAGTAGGGAGGCTTCATTTATTTTTATTCCTCACTCAGAGTTCGAGAACTGTAAATACAGAAATATCCGGTCCAAATGGCTACACTGAGTACCAGTAATTTGTTGTCTACGGAACATTTCTCAAAGTGTCGACGAAAAATTAGAATTACTTTAGCTCCGGATATTAAAGTGATGAGTTAATACGCTTCGTTGAAACCTCTTAAAAATGAATTATAGGTACCTACTGTTTTGTTGTATTTCCTTTGGGACCTTAACAAGTTTTTAAAGGTCAATTACACGCCATTCATTTTGTAATTAAACGGATATTATTGTCTTAGTTAGTATTCCTTAAAGAGGAAAAGTACTTCAATAAATCAAGTTCAGATTTATTTAGATTTCAGTCAAGATTTTTCCGAGACGAGATAAAATCTCAGTTTAAATACACTTGAAAGTAGGAAGCGGGAACGTTTTTAACAATTAAAAGGCAAAAATATTGTAAAATAAATATGTAGATTATTATCGTTATTAACGTTTAGGTATAACAAACAAATATGAATACTAATATGGCCTAATACGTAATTAATAACAGGAAAATGTGTTGATATTAGAAACACAATAGGTAGAAACGTAGGTTTTAATTAATTTCACCAACCGTTCAAACAATGTCGTTTATCAGTTTCAGTTTCATGAAATTCGTAACAACCAGTAATTATAGCAGGTACATATACACTATATAGTAGTTTAGAGCTACAAATATATTAGGAACATTTAAAAATTTTAAAGTTACAGACTAATAGGCCGGGAGATACTGACACAAAATTTCGAGTCATTTGTAACAGGATGGCGGTTCTACAGGGGTCTTAGTACGCAATGACAAAAAGAAAAATGATGTTCAGAACGCTAGTACCGGCGGCCCAGTAGCGTTAGCGTTAGTCGAACTCGTCGGATAAATTACGGAAGTCAAACGATTTGTAACACAAAAATTTTAGTATTTACCGACAAAAAAGAATTAGGCGGTAGTGTATGTTAGTGCATACTAAGACCCCTGCTAGAACCGCCATCCTGTTACAAATGACCCGAAATTTTGTGTTAGTATCTTCCGGCCTATAACTACATATTCTTTGTGGAAAATCCTCTTAAATTTTGTAACGTGTTACAGAAACAAACTTTTTATTTAACGCTTTTATTAAATTTATACTGTAAATATAACTAATTTTAGATAATTTAAAATTAATTCCAGGGCTTATAATGTTTTAATTTAGTTTCTGCTTATAAAAGCTTTGGTACGTTTCCCCTGAAACAATATATTTCGATTGTATTTCGGTATAAAATCTGTCCTAAAATAACTTTGTTCTAACAAGAACAATAATATAAAATAATTATATACGTTAAACTTAATAAAGGTCACCTTCTAGTCGAGTAAAAATATGGGCGAAAATGAAGTGTTCATAAATAAGTCGTAATAAATAGATACTATACATATATTTTGCAGATAGCCGAATAAAATTGGAAGTAAATCACAAAATTGTGCACAGCAGGAATATTTGCATGAATGAGCAATAGGCAATTTATTTGGCCACCAAAATTACAGCCTCAGAACCTCTCGATGATTTACCAAAATTATGTCGTACTCACAGTAAAATGGAGGTACTTTCGAATGAAATTGCTATACATTACCAATTGAATAGGATATTAATATAATACTTATTCCTAAGCCGCGGAACATTGTCATTTACTCAAATGAAAGGTATCCTTTCCTTTAGTCCCGAAAGTAATTGTGCTTCTAACGTTCAAGAGTAAACTTTTTCTTTGGGAAGAAAGTAAATTTGACGAAAATATATTAAATAAAGTTCAAAAGAACTATAATTTATATAGAATACTTAATATTATATTAAAATAGAATAAACAGGAAAAAGGAATTAATTATATTATTATTTATTGGCTGATCTTCTCTGATTGCTCAAAAAACTTTAACGTCGTTCACGTAAATGCGCAGAGCATCCCAGCGCACTATCCCGATTTTCTTAGGTCTTTTGAATCCAATAATAATATTCATGCTATCCTCGTCTCCGAATCCTGGCTTAAGCCTTCCCTTCCCTCCTCCTGTTACTCCATTCCTGGTTTTCGACTCCTTCGCAATGATCGCATCGGTAGGGCAGGCGGTGGGGTAGCTATTTACCTTCGATGTCATATTCCTTTCTCCATTCTTAACTGCTCGTCCCAACCACCTCCCTCCGATGCGGCAGAGCACCTCCTTATCGAGATTTCCCTATCCCATACCAAATTGCTCCTCGGTGTCCTTTACAGCCCCTCCTGTCACGTTGACTATTTTTCCTCCTTCGATCAGCTTTTAGAGAAATATGTACCATCGTACAATCATATTGTTCTTATGGGCGACTTCAATACATGCTTGCTCAAGGATGATGTTCGTTCCAAAAGACTACTCTCTACTGTTGATTCGTTCAATCTACATGTTCTTCCACTCAACCCTACTCATTTCTTCCCAAACTGTTCTCCATCACTTTTAGACCTTATCCTTGTCTCTAATACTGATCTTGTGGGCAAGCACGGGCAGTTACCAGCCGAGGCTTTCTCTTACCATGACCTGCTTTTCCTTTCCTACAAGTTGCGATCCCCTAAACTAAAACCCCAAATCCTCATGCAGAGAAGTTTTGGTGATATGGACTTGAATCGACTGGCGAATGACGCTGAAAGGCTGGACTGGGGGCAGGTGTATGGTGCAAGTGACGTCAACGATATGGTCACTGTTTTTAATTCGTTATTAACGCAATTATATGATATTCATGCTCCTATTAAACCTGTAAGAATTAAACAACTACCGGCACCATGGTTGACTAATGAAATCAAGTCAGTTATTAACTCAAAAAACAGGGCGAAATCCAAATTGAAATCGAACAACTCACCGGCTAACAGGGAGAAATACAATATGATACGGAATCACTGCAATACTTTGTGTAGAGATGCTCAGCGACGCCACGTTTCCAATTCGGTCGAGAACGGCGACCCAGCTAAGATTTGGAAATTTCTTAAGTCCTTAGGAGTTGGCAAACAGCAGCAACTATCTCTCCCTCCTAACACTAACATTGATTTAATGAACAACCACTTTACACATAATTCTCTTGTATTTAATCCAGAACTTAAGTCACGCACATTGAGTAATCTTTCATCTTGTCCAACTCCTCAATATCAACCGTTCACTTTCAAACAATTCACCGTATGTGGTGTTAAGAAGAGCATATCATCGATTTCATCCAAAGCCGTCGGTAGTGATAGCATCGGTCGTAGTATGATCCTTCCTATCCTAGATATCCTTGCTCCCGTCATCACTTACATATTCAACTCCTCTATCAGTAACGGAATATTTCCTAATGCCTGGAAAGACGCCCATGTCGTTCCATTGCCTAAGAAGCCAAATCCTTCTTCCTTCTCCGACTACCGTCCCATCTCCATCCTTCCTTTCCTATCCAAAGTTCTTGAACGGTTAGTTCATGAACAGTTAAGTTCTTTCCTTAATAAAAACAATATTCTAAATACCTTCCAATCCGGCTTCCGTCCTGGACATAGTACGACTACTGCTCTCACCAAGATCACCGATGATATAAGGGCAGGATTAGATGATAAGCAGCTCACCATCCTCACATTACTTGACTTCAGTAATGCCTTCAATACTGTTGATTTTGACATTCTAATGGGACTGTTACGCTCAATTAACATATCTCCATCGGTGATTGTATGGTTCGAAAGTTACTTGTTGGGACGCCAGCAAAGGATCAAAATTGACAACACTTTTTCTACATGGTCTGATATCACTGCTGGTGTTCCACAAGGTGGCGTCCTCTCTCCTCTTCTCTTCTCTATATTCATAAACTCTATCTCACTTTCCCTCACTTCCTTCTCACACATGTATGCAGATGATCTCCAAATCTACACGATGTCTACGTTTGAAAATTTACCGTCTGCCATAGCTACTACAAATAACGACCTTTCCTTGATTATGAATTGGAGTAAAGCACATGGCTTAGTTGTTAATCCTTCTAAGACTAAAACGATTCTCATTGGCAGCTCTTCTTTCATATCAAGGATAGGATGGTCTAGTTTACCCCCTATTACTGTAGACGGTAACATCATACCATTCAGTGATAGCATCAAAAGCTTAGGCGTCATCATTGATCGGACGTTATCTTGGCAACCACAAATCAATGAGTTGAATAAAAAAATCTTTGCCTCATCTCATTCACTCATGAGAATTCGTAACTTCTTGCCCATTTCCACCAGAACTTCTCTTGCACAGTCCCTTCTCCTTCCCATCCTGGATTATGCCGATGCCTGTTATCCCGACCTGACCGAAATCCAGTTGGACAAACTTGAGCGACTCCAAAATGTTTGCATACGCTTCATATTTGGCTTGCGCAAGTATGACCACGTCTCTCAATACAGGAAAAAGCTCAAGTGGTTACCAATACGTCAGCGTCGGAACTCCCACCTTCTCCAACTCCTATACCGTGTCCTGTTCCATCCTAATACTCCCAGTTACCTTAAGGAAAAATTCCAATTTCGTGAGAGTACGGATTTCAACCTTCGATGCTCTGAAAATGTACTTTTAAAAATTCCACCTCACAAGACCAAATTTTATCATAATTCGTTCCATGTTCAAGCCATACTCCTGTGGAATGCACTTCCGATAACCATACGTCGCGCTAAATCTCTGCACATATTTAAAAAACTAATTTTTAACCATTTCTTCAACGAGCTGTAATATTTTTATTTATACATAGTTATGTATTATGTATCATGTATGTATGTATGTAAGTATATATGTATGTGTATTTATAGCATGTATTTATAGTATTGGTATCTATTTTAATATATATATATATATATATATATATATATATATATATATATATATATATGTATATGTATGTACATATTTTTTATTATTATTATCATGATTTTTTTTTCTCTTTTAAATCAAACACCACCCATCTAATTCTAATTCGTATGACAAATCCTATCCAAAGGTTGCCTGGAAGAGATCGCTTATAGCGATAAGGCCGCCTATTTAACATGTTAATATGATTTTCTTTTTTTGTTCTTTTATTTTTGTGTATATTCTTCTTTTTTGTGTGTGTTAAATAAAGAATTTAAATAAATAAATAAATAAATATTGGCATACAATATTCATTCATTCATACAATATTAGGTCATATTTAATTGTTAGAAAATTGACCAATTGCCCCTTTTACTTTTATTCCCTCCATAATAACCTGCCGTGTTCCTTAAAAAAAAACAAAAAAATTCGTAATAAATAATTTGATCGATTCCTTCTCGAGTTTTGCACTGAGAAACACATTAAGTAATTAGCGATTCATTTATTGTTTCCATATTTTTCTTATGTTTATTTATTTCTTTATTCTACGAATGAACAAGCTCATAGACGATCATGGATTGGTTTAAAATTAATCAATACGAATTCATTGAGGTAAGATTGAGGTATTCATTTTTAGATGAATCTAAATATGATATTGACCTCCTTTAACCTTAATATGTCAGTTGAAATTTAGTAACGCCTATCTCGAAATAAATTCTTCAAAGTTTCAAGAGAAACTCTCGACTGTGGTAGCTAACAGAGGTAACAAGGATAAATCTTTTTGATTTGATGTTTCTCAAATATTTAATTTGAATGTATTGTACGTCAAACTATACTATAAATGTATCTATACGAGATAATACGAATAAACACAGAAACTTATGTTAACAATACATAAAATATTTACTTAGGAAATTTACTTTTTTATAGGTGGTGATGGAACAAATGCAAATAACAAGAGCTAACAAGCAATAAAGAGAGATATAGAGCTCATACGTTTCTCTGCAAGATAATCAATTCCATTCCCGCAATATTTAACCGTTAAAATATCAATTATCAACACTAATTCTGTTGTATACAGAAAATGTCCGTAATAAATAATAAATGTCACAAAAATTGTTTGGTGTTAGCCTAACTAATTTTTATAGATGTTAATTTATTTAATGCCATGTACAAACACGCTATAATAACATTTATTGTGAGAGTTATTTATAGAAATCACAGCATATATTAACCTTTATGACTATTATAATACTGAATATACAACCCCCACTTATAAATACACTAGCTGCTCCGCGCGGTTTCACCCCCGTGGCTCCACCTCTGTTGGTCGTAGCGTGATGATATATTATATCCTATAACCTTCCTCGATAAATGGGCTATCTAACACCGAAAGAATTTTTCAAATCGGACCAGTAGTTCCCGAGATTAGCGCGTTCAAACAAACAAACAAACAAACTCTTCAGCTTTATAATATTAGTATAGATTTACCTGAAAACTTATAGGGATACTATAGGTATTTCTGTCACATAATAAACTTAGTATAGGATAACAGGATTCAGGTGAACCATAAGTAAAATTATATAACCGAATATAAGCGGGGAAGTCGGAGCCAGCCTTAAATAAACGTATTCATGCAGAGGTCGCTTAATTTATACCAAAGACAATTCCGGTTATAGCAGACAAAGCGAGCGTATTGTTTTCAAGTAATTACTGGCTCACCAAGATCAATCATTCACGCGTATTATGCTTCATAGGTTTCAGCGAAATTAGACCGTACATCACTATAATATTACGCTGTGCCCTGCGGTTTTACCCGCGTGGGGGCGGAAGTGTGATTTTTTTTTTGGAACAATAGTAAAACGTTTGAAAATTAAAGACTTTTTAACGGATTTTAAACGCGATTTATTCATTCTATTATTTTCCCGACGTTTCGAACACTTTGCAGCGAGCGTGGTCACGGGGAGACTGGCGAAAACGTTTGACCACGATTTCGCCTGCTGGTAGGAGAAAATGTGGTCTAAGATAGAGCGCGCTTCACCAGAAGGTACTTCTGCATTATTTTCTTGAAGACCCTAAGATTATACTCGTCTATAGCCTTCCTATAAATATGCACTGAGAGAATATTTCAAATCGGGCCCCTAGTTCCGGAGATTAGCACGTTCAACGAAACAAACAAACAAATCAGCTTCATAATATTAGTATACATTCAGAGTAATACAATAAATAGAAAAGTGAAATACGGATGGTGTCTAGACAGGACGTAAATAACTTAGTGATACTGGTCTCAAAGTGACCTTTATTTTTTATGTTTATCTACTGTGTCGCAATTTTAGCACTATTTTTAAGCAGTGTATGCGAGCCAGATTCTCTCAGTTTATAGGTCAGAGAAAAGACAAATAATTTGGAAAATCCAAAAGTGCACGCCTCATAATTTTTTTTTTTTGATAAATATTTATTAATTATTATTTTTGTTTATTTAATAACAATTAAACCACATCGAATCAGACCCTGAAAAATGAAAGGGCATACTCAAATGATTCCTGAGCATACTCAAGCGTAAGAGAAAAAAAAGACTCGATTAGTAAAGTATTTCGGTCGCTATCGTGTTAACAAGAAAAAGGATCCGCACATACAGACACACGGACGTCCAAGACAGAACTTTTTTAAACTGTTTTTTAACTAGTTTAAATAACAAAAATGACATCAAAAATATCATGAACGTTAAAAATAGTGTTTTTTCTTAATATGTGTGTGTATGTATTATCTTACAAGTGCAATGTATGATACATAAAGACATTTTAAGTTTGAAAAATCAGATGTTTTGCGCGAAGTGACAGTAGTACCCACCTCAACGCTTCGCTTATGAGGCGTGCAATTCATGTTAAGAATTTAATATCTATAGACATCGATTATTAAATTTTTATAAACTTATTATAATATAGGAAATAGTAGAAAAAATTGATAAGACTTCACCTCTGCTGTGAAACTTGACTCCTTCACCATATTTTGCAAAGAGTTGAAGCATTTCTAATTTAAAAGTGTCAGTATTTAAACGCAGAAATTGCTTAGCATTTTAAATGAATCTAAAGACCTTGGAATTGACACTAAAAGTCTTCAAAGAAACAAGAAATCAAAGCTTTTAAACATTTCATTGGAGGAAACATTTAGTTAGTATGATAATATCTCGATAATAGTCAGAAAGATAAAAAATATTATATTTTATGGTAAAAAAATATTTACACATCTCTATTATAGTTATGTTTCATACCTATGTAGAGTTTTTTGTTTGATTTCTAACAGTTGAAGTATTTTAAATATACGATTATAGATATATTTCATAACTAAAAAATAAGTCGAATTATTTGAATAAAAGTTTATTTTCAAAACGATATTTTAAGTTCGTTGTATGGATTCGCGAAATGGATCAGTAAAAATATTTCAACTTATTATTTACTAGCGACCCGCCCCGGCTTCGCACGGGTGCAATGCTGATACTAAATACACTACAGAAAAACTGTGAACGTTGTATATAAAAACATAGTGGCCGGCTTCGCACGTGTATAAAATAGATAGCCGGGCGGCCGGCCGGTACCGCCGCAAACGCTACGTCCCGAAATTTTTAAATCTGTAATATCTTCGAAAATATTCACTTAAATCATACGGTGTAAAGGGCCATATAGATCTATATTAAATGAAAAATGTATTCAAGGTATTTAATTGGTTAAGGATTAATGCTGTATTGGTTAAAATCGCTTCGAAAATTAGCCATTATTTGTCGTAAAAAGTAAATGACAAAAAAGTTATTGTGGGTTATCCATAAGAGATAGACATATACCATCACGGACTTTTCTGTAGACCTTTTCAATGTGTATAATACTTAGTACATTATTTTGATAAAACTCGTAGGGTTAAGCCTGCGTTTGCAATGTAAGCGGAAAAAATGTAATTTTTTACTACATCACATTAGAAACCTCAAAAATAACAGTACTTTTCCACTATTTGATGGATGTTATTATACATATAAACCTTCCTCTTGAATCACTCTATCTATTAAAAAAAACCGCATCAAAATCCGTTGCGCAGTTTCAAAGATTTAAGCGTACAAAGGGACATAGGGACATAGGGACAGGGAAAACGACTTTGTTTTATACTATGTAGTGATAGTGAAGGTATAATGTAAATTTTAGGTATACCTAAGTTGGATTCGTCATTGAATTTCTTTGCATCAAAATTAGATTATAAATTAAATTTATTATCCCAAAAAGTTTATTGACATAACCTAGGGTAGGTTATACTAAATAAGATTTCATTGTTCTATTACCATAAGGGCCGATTTTTCAATGCTTGGTTAAAACTTATCCGTCCAATAAAGTATTACACGATAATATTAAAATGTCACGTAAACTGTCAAATACGGGCAATCAGAATACGTTTTCAAAATGGTAGTATTATACATTATTCGACGAATAAGTTTTAACGAAGGATTGAAAAATCAGCCCTAAATAGAATATCAGAAACGAACATCTATTAACATCAATAATAACCTTAAATAAATATTAATTAATTATAATAATTACAAAAAATAAACATTATGATATATTATATTATATCTACTATTTGCTGTCCAACACAATATCGTAGCAACCTTTCTAACAATACAATTCTATTGAAATATAAGTTTAATTATAAACTATTATCAATAATAGCTAAATAGCGAAATGACGTATAATTTGTCATTGATTAAAATCAGTGTTCTGTCTCTTTCTCTTTCACGTTATTTAACATAAAGAAGAAAGAAAGCAATGATGTTTAAAAACATTGATGGAAAAAGTTATTTAAGTAAGGGGCGCTAATATCACAACTTCATAAACAAAGTACTCAAAGCAATTATTTAGCTCTTTGTATATAAGAAATTGCGATCAACATAAAGAGCGGAATTTAGTTTCTTGTATTCTACTAATATTAGAAATGTGAAAGTTTGTGAGGATGGATGTGTAAGTGTATGTTTGTACTGAACCGATTTCAATGAAATTTAGCCTACAATATATAGAGGGTAACTTGGATTAACACATAGGATAGGTTTTATCTCGGAAATCTCACGGGAACGGGAACTATGTGGGCTTTTCTTTGAAAACGCGGGTGAAGCCGCGGGTGGAAAGCTAGTGAATAAATACATAGAAGCCCACGCGAAAGCTTCAAAAATATGTTACCTAACGTCACAAAGTGAACGAAGACTAGAAAGGGATCCTTTGCCTGTATAGCTGTGTGACATTGCATTTTAATATGGCAGTATAATAAACAGATAGCAAATAGAGTCTTCTTTATTATAATTTTAAGATGTTCAATTAAGGCGTTAATGCTCTTATTCTCAGATGTGTTGTTTTACAAATGAGTCGTGGATTACACAAAGGATGGCATGAACATAGATAGTTAAACAAGTAAAAAAATAAATAAAGTTGTTGTGAATTCTGAATTTTTAGTTTGATAAAATTTATTAAAAGTGGGTGGACAGTAAATAACATAATTAATTTAATGTAGAGCAGTGAAAAAGCAATTGTTTTGTGCCACATTAGAATACCTATGAAACTAATTGCATAAAAAAAACGAAATAGATAAATAAGCGCAAAACTATACAGAGTAATGAATTAATAAAGACTCATAGTAGCGTTTAGCTACTATTATGTATTCTGTGCTCATAGGTAAATTGTCATAATGGGACGATAATCAACGTACATGACATCCATGCACACTAAAATGATAACCATGTTTATCTTTGATCTTTATAACCATATTTTGCTATCTTATTCCCAATTCCCATCAAACAATTTCATTACTCAATTATATTTTGTGATTACCACATTGTTCCATCGATTGCCGCATTGAAACGTATTTGGCCACGTTTAGCTGATGTGCCATAAATTTCCACACTCAGGCTATTGGATATATCATTAACGTGTGATAAATAACTCTTTATGCTTAGCTCTTTTAGCTTTTTTGTATTGCACTCTAGCTTTTATATATCGAATAATTTTCTATACTTTATTCACTGATCAATGCACAGAAAGAAGATCCTATCCATCGCCTTTATAACTTAAACTAATAGGAAAATTCATACAAGCTATCGTAAATCTAGAAGCGTACCTAAGAGCACATGCCACTCAGCCAACTTCGCTGTACGATTTACAAGTACCTGGCATATATGTTACTATATATTCAATCCAATTTAGAGCACGTGTCATTAAGGGGATCAATTGAAAATGTAGATTTAATCGGCTTGTCGCTTACCCATCTGATACTTTTGAATAATCACCTCAACGATCGCGCGTTCCCAATTTCATTTCAAACCGGCAGATTTCGCAAAAACTGTTTTCAAGCCAGTTAGAAGCCAGTCAAACTCAGATCCTTTTTTAAATTAGGTTGGAGTTAAATTTTGTGTAATGTTTCGAAATTCGAAGCTTCAGCTGTGTAACTAAACAATTTATATAAACATGGCATTGGTTCTTTTCAGAGTAAGAGTAATGAATTAAAAATTAAAGATTCAATACATATGAACTAAAAATTAAAGATTCAATTCGCTTACCACGCTATGCCATGATAAGATGCATAAATGATAAAATGATTTTACAACTCCTTTCAAATAAAATAAACCATTAACCACGCTGCACTATTTCAAAGTTAGTAAATATTTATTATATGTATAAGAATGCTTCCATTTGAAATAAACTCCATGCTCAGTAATTTCAATTCATATTAATCCTAATTTACACAACACGCAAGTACAGATGTTGTAAATAAATAAAAATAAATAAAGCACTATGTAGAGTGTAGACTATACTCAGGTACATGCCAAGGAAAAACTGTCAGTGAAAAATACTCTCCTTTTTAACACAGACAATAAATAAGATAATATGTACAAAGAAATATGAAAATATTTTGTGTTCAAAAGGTTGTGACATTGAACTGTCTGTCCCTTAAACTTGACCTTAATATAGTAGAATAATAATACTCTACCAACTTAAAAATTAAAATGATAACAAAAAATATCCTGATGGTATTTATTGTCATTCGGTTTGCATTGCTGTAAAACCACTTTATTAAAATAACCGCAGACAATCAAAATTGTATTTAAATACAAGATCCTAACATTAATATCGCATTGAGTTTTTCGTGGTTTTCTGCTTTTTTGTATACTTAATGGAACATTCCGAGAGGGCACTTTATTATTATTTTTTCGGTTAAAAACTTACGTTCACCCCATCGCGAACTGCCGGGGCTTCAATTTAGTTTGATATAAAAGTCGTTAAAAGCAACTAGCAAAGACCGACGGCATATTTTTATTACCTGGGTAAACAAAAGATGTATTTTTGAAGAGAAACTTCTTTAGGCGCGTCGAGAATAAAATTTTAAGATTGCGTCATGGCAATACCGTCACGTCATGGAGTAAGGGGACGATTTTGATAACTCTGAAACTTGTCAAAGAAGTTTCTCTTCTGACAAGTGTGCTCGGCACACACGCTGTTTTAATTTATTTTACTGTACTCAGGAATTTTAAGCATGTCCAGTGTTCAAGCTTATAATCTTTGTCTGTTTTCGTTGTTTTAAAATGGATGGTTGCATAGAGATTTCCTGTCATTTATAATAAAAGAATAGGTACATATCATAATAAATTTAAAAATATCAACATATTATATCGGAGAGATAATGTAAGAGATAATGTAACAAAACAATTTTATTTATCCGAGAGACCGATAATTTAACAAAACAATTTTATTATTTCGGAAAACGTTAAAGAGAATTAACGTCCTAAATCTGGCCCTTTCCCATTAATTTTAAGTACTATTATTATACCCTAATATTATCATAAAAAGCTATGAAATGATAGTGTGAATGAACTGCGATACGTAGCATTATTTTTCTTACATTTTAGCTAATTGTGTGGTTTATTATATTATCGCTCTACACTTATCGCTTACCATACTGTAGACAACGTTTTACAAATTGTCATAATTAATATAATTTCCTCGCTGTTGTTATTTTATTTTATTTCCAATTCTATATATTTCAACGAAGACAAGTTTCAAACCCGACAAACTAATTAAAAGTATCTGTGAGGCTCCAAAACACGTAGGTAGCAAAAAATCTAATCCGACTGCAAAAAACACGTTCGCGTTAGAGAAAATAAAATCAAACTTTAACTGGCTAGAGCATCCTATCATGTGCGAGTTAACAAACTCTTTCGAGGGCCTTGCGTTGCTTACTTTGAGTGCTTATTCGGAACACGGATTGCCTCGGCGCAGTCGACGACACTCCGACAAAATTCCGGAAAATGTAATCTCGTTCATTAAAAGTTTTCGCGATGCAAATCGTGCTAGTATGGAATTAAAGTTGCTATTCCGTCCCGTGTTTTGTAACAATTTATTATATTATGTATAATGTTTTATTTTTATTTATAACTAGGTTTCCGCCCGCGGCTTCGCCCGCGCTGTCTAAGAAAAACCCGCATAGTTCCCGTTCCCGTGGGATTTCCGGGATTGCGTCATTTTCCCGGGATAAAAAGTAGCCTATCTCCTTTCTCGGGTATCAAAATATCTCCATACCAAATTTCATGAAAATTGGTTCAGTAGGTAGTTTAGGCGTGATTGAGTAACATACAGACAGACAGAGTTACTTTCGCATTTATAATATTAGTATGGATAAACTAGGTACTGTTACAATAATAATTATAAAACTTTAAACTTACTTATTACTGATAATCTTAACTCTAGGACATAAAAAAAACTTTCTACTTAGAAATAACTGAATTGATAGAAGTTTTTAAAACAGCTTGTATATTCTGATCTCAATCAAAAAGTACCTATTGCTACAACTTTTTAATTGGAATAATCGCTTTCATATTCCGAATAACGTCAATATATCACATTTCGCTCATCAAACCCTATCGTTTGATATCGACATGTTGTTACTATGGCATCCGTCATATTGGGCAGTTAGGTAATCGTACTTTGACACGAACATATGTATAAACTAGCTGTGCCCCACGGTTTTACCCACCGTGCTCCGCTCCTGTTGGTCTTAGCGTGATGATCTATAACTTATAGCTTTCCTCGATAAATGGGCTATCTAACACCGAAATAATTATTCAAATAGGACGAGTAGTTCTTGACGCCCTGAGATTAACGCGTTCAAACAAACATACAAACTTTTCAGCTTTATAATATTAAAGTATAGATGTTTAGTACAGTCGGACACACTGTATAACAAATTTCCTTGGAAGATAAAATTACAAACACTGGACCAACTGGACAGCTAAAACTGAATAAAGTTTGAAATTTCACCATCACAATGTAATCTACACAATGCTCGACTGTAATTCAACTAACTATTGAAACTAGTGCAAAGAACGAAACAACTTTTCTGTTATACTACATATTTTGATTATCGACTGACACAATAATACTACGGGTTATTGTCTTTGTATATTTTCGATTAAAGCACAAAATCTGATAAAAACAATTACAAACATAAATCCCAAATTGATTTCGTTATGAATTCATTATTTGAATTCCTATAGGCTTCGAATAAAAATAACATAGGGTTCTCGAAAACAATTAACCTTTTACCAATATTTTATACGGAATATCGCTATTTACTTAACATTGTTCACGAAACATTACACTGCGAAGGGAATCCATTTGAAGCTTCACACAATGGAACGTTCAATGTGCCAATTACCTCGATCTGAGTAAACAAGAAATTCTATTCTAATGAAAACAAAATACGGTGAATCCAATAAAATCCGGCTTAACGTTTGTAGCATACGCAAATCGTCAAACGCGTAACAAACAACACCAAATTAGAAGTAAGCCACAGTATTAGAAAGTTCTTTTCCCTTGTACATTTGAAGTAATCTGAACATAACACCAGCTGCGTAATACTGCCGTAATTCGGCTTCTGGAACCCTAACGACTTTTGGACTTTAACTCGGTATATAAAAGAGTCTTAAAATATTTTCGGGAAAGTGCGTTTTCTCGTTACTCGAAATTAAAAGGTTCTGAAATCTAGAATAATGTCAAATTAATAATTATGTTTGGTTTTTGCCTAATATTAAAAATGTATGTTTGCGTGAAACGAGTCTATGAAATAATCCATTAAATATGTATTGTTTATGGTCTATTAGATGCTAATGTGTTGATAAAATTTTGATGGTTGAGACCCATGGTTTAATGGCAAATAAATTACAGTTTAATAAATATACAAAAGTAATTAAACTCGTGTTCGAACAGTAATTAAAAATAACGATTATTAGCTAAATTGAGAATTTGTTATCGTATAACTCTAGCCAAGCTTTTCATTAAAGTCAATCTTAAATGTTACTTAAGTTCCTATAGAATATTGAAGCCAAATAACTTGTAAATCAAATAGGTACACATATTGACAAAAACATCGTATATATTGTATTATAATATAAACATATCCCATTCCAAAATATACCCTGAGGGCAACACGTTCAATAACTTCGTTCTGAAATACTAATTAACGTCTTCTTATTAAATACAAAAATAACATCCATAATAATAACATAATAAGGCCAATGTAGTATTTATTTATGTATTTGTAATATTCACATTAATCCAACTATAACTACTTACATTATAACATTATTACATTTTAACGATAACACACTTCAATAAAAATGGAAAATATTAGCTCATAATATATTACAGTTACTTATGAGAAATTAGGTGTTAAGTGTATATGCAAACAATAGTCTGTAATATAATATAATATTATGTATATCTATAATTCTATGAACACAATAAATGTGAACAAAAAGTGACGCTACAAATTGAGAGCCTCGGACGTTTTTGAGAACGTTGATATAAGTATTATTCTGTGATATAAATACTAGTTGCTGGCGAACGTCGTACTGCCTGAAATAATGAATGTTATTTTACCAAGACAATTATAATCTACCAAAGTTCTTCAATTTGTTTAACTTTGTTAATTTGTTAATTTTACACATATATATTATGATGGACTAGATTTCCGCCCGCGGCTTCGCCCGCGTTTGCAAAGGAAAACCCGCATAGTTCCCGTTCCCGTGGGATTTCCGGGATAAAAACTATCCTATGTGTTAATCCAAGTTACCCTCTATATATGTGCTAAATTTCATTGTAATCGGTTCAGTAGTTTTTACGTGAAAGAGTAACAAACATACATACATCCTTACAAACTTTCGCCTTTATAATATATTATTTTTATTAATGATTTATGATGGATTTAATAGATCGAGAGGGAATTAGATGAAAATCGGTCAAGCTATTCTATCTTTTTTTTATAAAAATAAAGTTTAATATAATATTAACTTTTACGTGTAGAACCCGCTATAAATATAGCCTATCCTATCCGCACTAAAATTATATGCCAAATACCATACAAATCTAACCACCTGTTTTTGATCGATAAAGTAACAAACATCAATCCATCCATCCATCTTCACAAACTTTCACATTAATAACGTTAGACAGAATGATGTCATTAATTTATTGAAATTTAATTCTTAAAGATTTTATAGCCTTGTATTTGCAATGCTCTGTCAAGGCACAGATAATATATTACTATACCTACTTGTCAAGGTGATTAATTGCAAAAATTGTTACATAACCGGGTCAGAGTTCATTTACAGTCATCAGGCTTTACCAAACGTGTACTGTTAACGATAAATTAACCATAAGTACTAGTACTCCATTAGGTTTGATCCGCTTACGCTTAGCCAGCTTACTCCTTGTTTACAGTCATACATCACGTGTGATGATGATGCTGATCCTATATTATATACTCTTAACTATTTACATTTGCAATGATCTGCATGCAGCCGAAGTTGAATATCGTTTGAAAATACGTCTGCCTGTAAACAACGTGGGAAATATTGACCCACATTGTTTATATTTAAATAATCAAATAATTTAAATAGTCTTATAAACTCCGAGTATCAATTACTAGCTGTGCCCTGCGGTTTTACCCGAATTGCTCCGCTCCAGAGTCCAGACCAACAGGTCTTAACGTGATGATATAATCATAGCCTATAGCCTCCTCCTTTTTCCTTTTTCCATTCCTCAACAAATGGGCTATCTAACACCGAAATAATTTTTCAAATTAGACCAGTAGTTCCTGAGATTAGCGCGTTCAAACAAACAAACTCTTCAGCTTAATAATATTAGTATAGATATGTGGTATTATATTATGACTATGCTATGTATAAATATGAATATGTACGAAAGTGCTTGTAATAGACTCATATAATGAGGCCTTCAGTCCCGTGTATGGCATTTTCTCAAGTCAAAATGAAAGTACGTTATGAGTCGTGCATTAAGTATCTAACTTCTACGTAAACTGCAATCTTCAAGCAAAATACTAATATAACTGACACTTAGAGTTCACTAACTAGAATAGTACGATTTCAGAACATCGGAATCTATTGTGTATTGTGTGTCAAATAAGAGTAAAATCGTAGTTTCAGTATTATGTTATCTAGTATTAATTAATTCAATGATCATTTTATTAATTCAAATTAATATAAACACAATTAAAAAGGTAAAAGCTTTTTGCGTTTGCTTTCAGTACATTTGTATCGGTAAACTTAATTCAAACATTCATTCTAGATTTATCGATTCCGTATATCCAACGAAATCTATTTCGTCGAAATTATTCCCTATTTCAAGAATAACAATTATAAAAATAAATTAACCGAGAAAGCCTCAAAGTGAAGTACCATGTCATGCGTGTCACGTCTGCCTCAACGATGGATTTTATTCCAAACAAGTGATCGATCTTCTTTACCCAAACACCTTTTGTCCCTGTAATAGGAATTCCAGACGAGACCTTTTCCTAATTTTTTTTTTTTTTTTTTTTTATTGGTAATAGGGAAGCGCTTGACCACAATCTCGCCTGATGTTAAGCTGAGATGTGGTCTAAGATGGAACGCGCTTCCCTAGAAGGTACCTGTTCACTCTACGCTTGAAGACCCCCATATTGTACTCGTCGGGGAACACAGACTCAGGAAGCATGTTCCAGTCCCTCGCGGTTCGGATAAAGAATGTGGAACCGAACCGCTTAGTCCGGGTACATGGAACGTCCACCATATGGCGATGCCTAGAATCTGTGCGCCTCGACGATCGAAGGAAGAACGGGGATGGCGGAACGAGATCGTGCAGTTCCGCAGCGCACTCTCCAAAGTGTATCCGATAGAAGACCGACAAGCTGGCCACTCTGCGGCGGTGACCGAGGCTCTGGAGCTTTTTGCCTACTAGGTCATCGTCGTTAATGAGCCTCTTGGCACGCCTCTCTATCGCCTCAAGCGCCTCCAGCTGGTACTTGGCGGAACCGTCCCAGAGGTGAGAGCAGTATTCCATGCACGATCGGACTTGTGCTTGATAAAGGTTGAGCAACTGTCCCGGGCTGAAATACTGTCTCACCTTCGCCAGAATTCCAAGCTTTTTTGAGGCTACTTGGGCTTTTGATTCTATGAAGGAACCAAAGTTCAGAGTAGGCGTTAAGGTGATACCAAGAAGCTCGAGGTGGTTAGTTATCGGCACGGACACACCCTGGAAAGTCGGAGTCAGGTGGAATGGACTCCGTTTTGCGGAGAATAGACACGCCTGGGTCTTGGACGCATTAAACTTGACCAGATTGGCATCGCCCCAGTCAGAGACCGCCTGCAAGGACAAGTTCATGCGATCAACCATCGCCTCCCGTAGAGACTGAATTTGTGCCGTACTGGCTCGCGCGCTGGATACATATCTCTCCACAACAGTGCTATCGTCTGCGTACCCATAGATACCGGGTTTCAGCAGATCGTTGATGTGTAGCAGGAAGAGTGTTGCGGAGAGAACTGATCCCTGAGGGACTCCGGCATTTATAGCCATTTGGTCGGACGAGCAGCCGTCGACGACTACCCGAAGCGACCGGTCTCTCAGAAAATCTGAGATCCAGGCGCAGAGACCAGCAGGCAGACCGTAGGATGGAAGCTTGCCAATAAGACTATCATGCCAGACCCTATCGAAGGCCTTTGAGATATCAAGGGAGACAGCAAGTGCTTCACCATGATTCTCGATAGCCTCGCTCCAGGTGTAGGTGGCGTACGCTAGAAGATCCCCAGTGGACCGGTTTCGGCGGAACCCGTATTGTCGGTCACTGAGGAGGTCGTTCGCTTCTAGGTGTGCAAGGAGCCGGCTGTTCAGTACACGTTCCATAGTCTTACAGAGTATGGACGTGACTGAAATTGGCCTGTAGTTGGAAGGGTCGGCACGACTGCCTTTTTTGGGCACAGGCTGCACGTTGGCAAGCTTCCATGATTTCGGTACTATTCCAGTCGTCAACGAAAGGCGAAAGAGGCGTGTCAAAACAGGAGCAAGTTCAGGCGCACAGGTTTTAAGAACTATGGCTGGAATTCCATCAGGGCCACTGGCTTTATTCACATCAAGATTCCGCAGCGTTTTAAGAACCTCCGTCTGACGGATGCGAATTTCCGGCATTTTCGCCTCGCATCCAGGTAGACTGGGAGGTTTTGCGCTTGCGGGATCCAGACGCGAATTTTCCGCAAATAGAGTAGCAAATAGGTTCGCTTTCTCTACGGCGGTGTGAGCCAGCGTCCCGTCAGGTTTCAGCAGTGGAGGAAGTGAGGGGCGGCAGAAATTCAATTCAACCGACTTTGCCAGGGACCAAAACGCTTTACTACCGGAGGGGTAAGAAGCCAGTTTGTTCCCTATACGGCTAACGTGGTCGAATCGAGCTTTCCGTAGAGCCTTCTTGCAGGACTTGGCAGCCCGGTTAAAGGCTTTCTTCTTTTCTGATACGTCCCTCGCTTTGCGGTGTCGAGCGTCAACCCAAGCCAGATAAGCCTCTTGCTTTAGCGCTTCAGCGCGTCTACAATCGGCTCTGAACCAGGGCTGAGCTTTGCCGGACATGGCTACGTCGGAGAATGGAATAAAGTACTCCATTCCCTGTCGCAACACATCAGTCACAGCATCCGCGCAGGTCGAAGGGTCTTCAGAAGAAAAGCAGACAGGCCGCCAAGGATATGACGCAAAAAAGGAACGCATCTCATCTCAATCTGCTGACTTGTATTGCCACACGCGCCGAGGGCCCTTAGGACTGGGATCGGGCGGCGAGTAGACAGATACAGATTTCACCAGACAGTGATCGGAGCTGCCAAGTGGCGAGGAAATCGCTACCGAGTAACGGTCTGGATCTGTTGTCAGCAGAAGGTCCAAGCAATTGGCCGTATGGCTCTCAACATCAGGAACCCGCGTCGCTCCTTGAACCAGCTGGGTGAGATTCAATGCTATAGCAAGTTTACGCATCTCTCTCCCAGCGAGGTCAGTGCACTGGTATGGGTATAGCCACTCCTGGTGGTGGGCATTAAAATCCCCCAGTAACACAAGCTGAGCGGAAGGGTATTTGTGTTGAGCAGCGTCCGCCACCTCACTTAGGTACTCTGTGAGCCTGATCGTCTCCTGGTCTCCGCTGTGCGCTCGGTAGACACATGCATAGAGAAGTTTCTCTGGGCCTGTGTCCACCAGCATCCATAGTACGGAAAAATGGGGGTCTTCAAGATACCGGAGACGCCGACAACAGATGTCGTCTCGGACGTACGCGCACACACCTGACCGAGCTTTAAAATTGTGCTCCAGGGTGTAGCCGGGATAGGACAGGTACGCCAAATCAGACGGACATCTTATCTGCGTCTCCGTGAGGAACAAGATACAGGGTTTATGAGTCTCAAGGTGGAAGTGGACTGCAGCGAGATTTGAGTGGAGACCTCTGATATTGGTGAGGTCCACTTTCAGCGAGAGGGAGTGCTGCCGCTGTGCAAACTTATTTCTGTATCTTGCCTTTTTCATGTTTTTTTTAGAGGAGAGTGAAGAAGGTAAGAAGACGGTAGTGAATCGAGGCGCTTTACAACTGGACCTGAGACACACACTTAGAAGCCGCAGTGACGGGGACTAGTCTGGAGACTGCGGGGACGCCCGAGCCCCCCCAAGTTGTCCATAGGGCCCTCTCATCCGGTCGCCAACCGGCACTATGGCGCAACTTGGGATTTTTCGCTGGTTGGCGGGGCAGCCTTTCACATGTGGCTAGCACGCTACTTGGGCCCCCTACTGACCAGCGGTCGGCCAGCGGTGCACCGTGCCTCGGATCCCGCTACCCTCCATGACTAGCCTCCGGAAGCAGCAACGACAGTGTGCGTCAGATCGTCCCGATTGTAAAAGCGCAACTGATTCGACCCGTCTTCACCATGGCTACATCAGCTTCTTCATGCCGGAACACGAACGCTTGGCGACATGTCTTCAGCTGATGGGTGGTCCTTATAGCCGCGACGACTGTCTCCCACCATGTCACCTGTTTAGCACCACCCAGGGGCCACGTGTAGGGATTCAGAGTTCTGGGTATACTCCTACGGACGGAGGTGACTCGGCCCCCAAAAAACTGAAGTACTATATTGATGTTAAATTGACTATAATTGAGTATGAAAACACGTAAATTTTGCGTGTTAATAAATACAATTCTATATCTTCAGTGATTAACGAAGGTAATGCCTGGATAAAGTTTTATTCGTCCAAAAAGGTAAAAGAAACAGTACGCATTACTTGTTTCCAAGTTTCGCTAAGGATCCCTAGCAATTATTTTTAGACTTGTTATCAGACCAAAATCTTGAAAAAGGTGATGGATGGAGTGAAGGTTAAGTGTTGAAAGTTTACTTATAATTCGAGCGGTTATTATGTTTATTATTATTTAAAACAACCATTCATCATGACGTTGTTTTTCTGAACATTATGTATGACTGGTTTTCCAGAGCGTTTAGCATCGAAGTGGCGTCTACTAGAAAGCTTAGTATGAGTTATGATCTGCAACTGGTCCGGGAGCCAGGAGCAGATTTTATGACCAAGTTCCTCTCAAGCGGTAATTAGTAAAATGCATCAAAGTATAGTATTATGAAGCCTCGTGAACGTCAGCTGGAGCTCGGTTGGGGGGAAGAGCGGTTGTAGCCTCCCGTATCAGCTGACGGTTTTTCCACCAAGATACAGCCAGCTGACATATATATTTATCCACAGTTACATATAAGCTATCATCTGGTAAATTTTTGTTTGAGAGGAAATAACGGAAAATAAATTTTTCTTTAAATTTAACTTTCATGTTCGAGGCACCAGCTGACGTATAATACACCATGTTGTAACCAGCTGACTATTTTTTTTCGTTGAGATATTGGGTTAGCTACAATTTGACAAATTTTTAGCTGAGAGGAAATGAATGAATGAATGTATTTTTTTTCCTATGTGCGTAGGAGGCTACAACCGCTCACCCCCCCCAACCGAGCGCCAGCTGACGTTCACGAGGCTTTATAATACTATACTCTCATGCGTCTGACGAATTATCTCTTGAGAGGAAATAGTTAACCAAATTTGCACCTGGCTCCCTAACCAAACGGAGTGGATATTATTTAAGACTTGCTGGTGACAACCGACACTGTCGTTGATGACAATATTGTAACGGACCGATATCTGCAGCGGGCGATAGCTTGTAGGGGGCTTACATCGTGTCGACAGCTCTGAAGTTCACTGTAGATGCTTTATAAAGATTATAATATGTATGTACACTCTCTAAAACATATACTTATAAGATTACTAAGGACTTACTGGCGGTGAATACTATAATTAGCCTTATACTTATTAGGGACTCTATTCTTTCAGCATCTCTCGAGGCACTCGAGGTGATATATCTAAATAATGTGTTTGTTGTGTTTGCGAAAGCTGAAAAGTTGGGCCCTTATTTCCTTTATACGGTAAAAAGCATATACTAACCTATTTATGTTTTTTACCTAATGAATATAAAAGTGTGGATTTACAACGCCCTAAATATTTTCAATACGAAAAGCAAGCAAATGCAAAAGCTATTAATACACAAAAAACGTTTTAATTTATTTTGCTACAAACGATACTGTAATTTATATACATTTTATTGCACTGCACACGATGTGATATAATCCGTTACACTTATTAATGTTATGAAAAATTCAGGTATTTTATTGCATCTCATCAGCTTGCCCTACGATAAAATGGGGTCAGTTATCCCATCAGTGGAGCCGTATTATGACCTCTTATTCCCAATCAGTTTACGCCTTGACTGGCAAATTCATATAATACCATAATTCACCATGGCTGGTTATTTCAATCATAATATGAATTTGCCAGTCAGTTCAATTCACGGCCGTAATCTGTCTGGAAATAAGAAGTCACAATACGGGCCCTGGATAACGCGACCGCTCATTTATTTTGCTTTCGAATAAAAATATTGTCACCTTAAAATACAGCCATTTAATTGTGACTAGCTTGCGACCATAAACGCCACTCATAGTTTAACTATCGCAGGGAAATGCTTTTACGGTTCGCTAACAGCTGTATTTGGAATAACATAAACTAGATTTTTCAACTTTAATGATTGCTTATACTTACTCTAGAGTTCGGCACTTTTCGTGTATTATTTGATAACGGTGGAGTTAAAGCTAATTTACGTCACATTCGACATCTTTTGGGAATACTCCTGGATTCAGAGAAGATTAATGGCTGGGTTAACTCATTATGTTTAAGCTTTGACTCGTTTATAATTTGTCAACGAGAACGAAAAATTTTGGGAGCTGGAAATTCATTTTTCCTCTAGGTATTGTGGGTGACAAAAAACATTTAGGCCATAAAGAAAAAAGCTTATTGCCTCTTAGTAGCATAATAATTTATTCAGGTGGCTCTATATAAACACAATTTACATGTGAACTAAACAGTAATAAAAAGAATAATTTGGACACTGGACACTGTCCGAGGTGGAGCCATTAACAAAGAAAAGAAACATAATTTGCAAATAACAAAAATTCTATAATTTTTCCTAATAAAGCTTTATCAAGAAATCAAATGCTAATATGGAGGCAGTCTCTTCTGAAATAAGTCATATTTTCCCGTGGCCATATATTATTTACATTTATTAGACGCAACGCTATCCTATTGAGGGTTACGTCGTATGTATATCGATGTTATGAGGCGTATGCACTCTGACCTCGTCCAAATCGAAGTTCGACTTAATAGGCGTCTCAAGAGAGTTCCTTTCCAAGCGTTGAAAGGAAAAATACAATATCATTAGAGACGCTGTAATAAGAAATACATTTTTTATACCTTAAGCCGTTTACAAAGGCAAACACACTTCGTTGATTCTTTGTGACGATTCTTACTTTTTATACAGAACTTTCTATCGTGTCAAAATAGTAAATGTTTATGAAAACTTTGTTAATCTTAAGGCCTAAATTATTAATTGCGATAAAATAAGCCAAACACATACGTCACACATACATAATTAGATACGTTATTAGCACTCTATTATATTTTTTAAGTTGAACAAGTAACTAAAAGTAGTAAGTTAGAGATCGATATTAATCATCTTTTAATTATTATTGTAAATATGGATTGGCATGAAAAGTAGCGCGTTACTGTTAAGGTACAATAATTAATGTAGTCCCTAGAGGATTGTAGTCGAGGATTGTACCAGGAATACCGCTACTTATTTTCTTTGACATAAAAAGTTTTTTAATAAACAACATTTCTGAGAAAACTGAATGAATTCTGGACTAAGATGATATTGGCACAAGCTGATTATCAACAATATAGGGTCGGCAAAACAGATGTAATTGCCGTGACAGTTCTGCGGTAATAATCTGTGGTAATATTTATGATTTGCTTCCGGAGAAGTTTATATATATAGTTAATTTTTAAATATCAAAAAAGATATTGGAACAGAAGAGGGATTTTTAATGATTTGGTAATATGCTATATTTTTAACATTGTGCTAATTAATTAAATTAAATTGATAAACGGTTAATTCATCGACTATTATTCTGAAGGTTATCATTTGTACTTGAAATCATCACTAGTGAATTACCTAATTATAGGAATATTAATTTAATTAAATTAATTAATTAAAATTAATTAATTAAAGGAACGCCCCATTAAAGCGTCTCTATAATTATAGAGAAAATAATATAATTATAGAGACGCTTTAATGGGGCGTAAAATAATATTATGTATAAACATAAAAAATATGAATGTGGAATTCAGAACAAATAAAAATTATATAGAGAAAATAATTATTTTCTGTATAATTATTATTACTGTTAATAATAGATACGTCTAATGATGCTATCTACGATTAGTTTTACTTCACGTTACTTGTTACCTTTTACCCTGGAAGATATCACTTATAAATGATAAGGCCGCCAAATAAGATCTCTATTATCGACTCTGTACTCTCTCTGTCTTTTTGGTAGTAGTTGTTAGATTTCCTATGTGTACAACTGTAATAAAATTCGAAACTAAAATTGTGTTTTTTATTATATCATACTCTGTTTCATGCGCTACCAATCTCAGCGAGTTACTTTATATTCTGTAACAATTTTCATTTACATTAAAGTAAAAGCGAACTTGCCTTCCGAAAATATGAATATTAATTAAAATTAAAGATACCTTTGACCCAGTACAGCTGTTGCCTGTCTACGTGACTACAAAATGCTACAAACTACAAAGCAAATACTTTCCGATTGTTTAATGTTTCATGAATATCGTATTAATTAAATCAGTTATTGTCATATGCTATTAACAGCTATTTAATTAATGGAAATTATTTTTAGATGATTCTTGATTCTTTGTTTTGAACATGATTGTTTCTTTTATTCTCAGTTACACAATGACCGCTTTTTAGAAAATTTAACAAATTATATATACTTATATTCCCGATAAATATAATCTGGACTTGTTCAAAAGAAAAGTGAATAGGCATTTAATAGTCAGCATGCTCCATCTTAGGCCACGCTTGTCGCTTTCCATCAGGCGAAGCGATGGTCAAATGCTTGCCTAATCCAAAAAAAAAATCACTAAATAAAACCTACTTAAAGAACCACTCTCTACTAATAAAACACATAGAAAAAAAATCCGCTTCAAAATCCGTCGCTTACATATATAATGTACAGCGACAGCGACTTGTTTAACTATGTATTGATAAACTACAGACATACAAGTCGTCGTCGTTGGCCTATTTATTTAATCTATGGTAGATTTTACTCCTTGTATATGCACTATCTACCTTTTTCAATCTTTTCATTTTCCTATATCCCAAGGTTGCCTGGAAGAAATCGCTTCAAAGCGATAAGGCCGCCAATTTGTACGGTGAAGATTCTTTTTGTATATTATTGTATTGTATATCTGTGCATTGTACAATAAAGTGTTTTTTTATTTTTTAGATTATATTATATTATACAGTGACATTATTAAGACATGCAAGAAGAGCTTAAAATAAGGCGCGGGACATATACAAGCGGCGCGGCGCGCATCGGGCGCACCGCGGGCGCGCCTGCCGGCGCGCCTCGGGCGCGCTGCCGGCGCGCCTGCCGGCGCGCATCGGGCGCGCTGTTGGCGTCCGAAAATGATATTTATATAGAGTGGTTAAATGCATTTTCTTCATGCATAATTTAGTAAAATTATGTTTTTTGTGCTAAAAGAGTTTAACATTAATTTGAAAGTAACGATTTTGTTTTGATAATTCCTTGTAAGTAAATAGCGAGGATAACCCCACGATTGCAAATATATCTTTGTTGGAAATGTTGGAATTTACTTGGAAAATTTTATAGTACTTTTAAAGTAATTTTAAAGTAGTACTGGTGTAATGATGGAAGAAAAGAAGGTTAAAATAACACAAAATTTATATTGTACTAGCGGTCCGCCCCGGCTTCGCCCGTGGTACATATTTCGCAATAAAAGGTAGCCTATGTTCTTTCTCAGGGTCTAAAGATTATCTGTGCCAAATGTCATCAAAATCGGTCCAGTAGTTTATGCGTGAAAACCATACATACATACAAACCTTTCCTCTTTATAATATTAGTATAGATAAAATATGGTTTTCAAACACAGGTTTACATTTAAACCATATAAATCTTATCATTAAAATCTCAGTTCAAAAGTATTTACAGTACTGATCATTCCACAATATTATTACAATTACAAATAAATAAAAAACACAATCAAAATCAGGATTATCTTTATTTCTGACATTGTAAATACATGGGAACTTTCATTATGCTCTTCTTCATTTTCACTTTCCCTACTGCCATCACCTGTGTAAATCATTTAATCGATTAATTCAATTCACCTTTAAAAATAAAACGAAGAAGGGTATGTAATAGCAGCTCTATATAATTCCACACAGAGAGAACACATTTTTGACTGACAGGCTACCGTCTCCTACCACCCGATTTGTTTTTGATTGTGTATGACCGTGAATTGACCTCTATTTGGATGCGATGGGGGAAGCGCGCCTGCGGTACGCCTGCGGTACGCCCGCGGCGCGCCGCCTCGTCGCCTTTCCAAAATTCTTTCATACAAAATGTATAAGAAGGACGTGGTGCAAAACAGATTCAAGAGGTGCGCTTATGGCACGCCCGCGCCCGCGCCGCTTGTGTTTGACCCGCGCCTAATGTGGCACTATTCCGCAAAATCCAGGATTAACATGCATATAAAGAGCTCTTATCGATCTTTACTAGTTTCGATACACAGTACTTCAGCCAATTTACAAGCTAAGCATAAGAGACAACTAGGTACTTATTACTTAAACCATGTAAAGTTTGAACGTTAAGCTTAAAGACACTAGACTGAATCATGCATACAAGAATCTATGTAACAACCTAAATTATTTTTCCTGTAAAATTTTTACAAAAATTGTTTTATCTGTGGTACTGGGACGGTGAATAATGAAGTACCTTCATAATTTTTTATTAGGTTTCCTATAGCTATTATTTTTATGGGCAAAATATATAAGCGAAGTTCCGGATTCGATCTGTTCGACCACTTTCGATTAATCTATATGAACTTGAATATTAAAAAGCTGAGTTTGTTTGAACGTGCTAATCTCGGGAACTACTGGTCCGATTTGAAATATTCTTTCGGTATTAGATAGAGCATTTATCGAGGAAGGTAATAAAAAAAATATGCTAAGACCAACAGGAGCGGAGCAATGTGTAGTAAGTAATATATCTATCACGACTCTATTTTATGTGTAACACATAATTCAAAAGTAAGGCAGAAATTCAATACTTATTATTGGCGTGCGTAAATTTCGATTTAAAATTATAGGTATCCTGTTTTATTTTTCTTTGAAACTAGAGACTCTATTTAATCAAGAGCCTAGCTTCTACCATTTGTTACTATCATTACCAGACCCTTTTCCTTGCTATATTTAGACCGGTAGTTCCAGGAATTTCATCTAGATTCACAATACTAATTAAGGTTATCAAAACATTCGTAATTAATTGTTTTAGATGCACGGACGACATGATTATACTATCAGCTTACCTAGTCCACGTTCATTATTCAATATAGAGGTGCATGAAACTTAATTCTGTTTCCTAGTGTTGTGTACAAATAAGGGTTTAGTTCTAAACTTAGATAATTTATTTATAATATCTGGAAAATAGTATTTAATCTAAATATTTTTTGATTTTATTATTTAACAAAATATATCTTATAATTGAACACTATAAAATAATAAAAAACACTTTGATCCCAGCTTCGTGATCAAATACATATTATTTTTAAAAACTTTTAGTACGGGAGCCAGGAACAGATTTTATGACCAAGTTCCTCTCAAGCGGTAATTAGTAAAATGCATCAAAGTATAGTATTATGAAGCCTCGTGAACGTCAGCTGGAGCTCGGTTGGGGGGAAGAGCGGTTGTAGCCTCCCGTATCAGCTGACGGTTTTTCCACCAAGATACAGCCAGCTGACCTATATATTTATCCACAGTTACATATAAGCTATCATCAGGTAAATTTTTGTTTGAGAGGAAATCACGGAAAATAAATTTTTCTTTAAATTTAACTTTCATGTTCGAGACACCAGCTGACGTATACGTATAATACACCATGTTGTAACCAGCTGATTATTTTTTTTCGTTGAGATATTGGGTTAGCTACAATTTGACAAATTTTTAGCTGAGAGGAAATGAATGAATGAATGTATTTTTTTTCCTACGTGCGTGGGAGGCTACAACCGCTCACCCCCCCAACCGAGCGCCAGCTGACGTTCACGAGGCTTTATAATACTATACTCTGATGCTTCTGACGAATTATCTCTTGAGAGGAAATAATGAACCCAATTTGCACCTGGCTCCCTAACCATTTCGCATAATTTACTTCAAATAATAAAATATTTTGAGTGTATATTTCATTAACTTTCAGCATTTGAAATATTTTTAATAAATTGAGTCAAAAGTTCATACTATTTTTAGGCGCTTTCTTCATTCATAGTCTGAAACAAATCTCTCTAATTTGAATTACTTGCCACAATAATTGAGTCGCACGGTTCGCTTTGGATGAATCAGTAAGTTATTCTGTCTAAGAAAATCCAATTTAATTTAAATGGATCACCGAGAAATAGTTAACTTTAATACAATGTTTTTTTAATTATATCTTTCTGGCAAATTGAACAATATTTTAGTACTAAAATTATTTCCTAAAATAGTTGGTCTTGTAATTATTACAGGGAAACGAACCCACGCGCTTTTATTCGCCTTTATTAAAATAAACAGCCATGTATACAGGGTGTAATCGTTAAGTGTGCACAGGCGATTTTTCCGTAAGTATTACAGATAACAAAAAACTTTAAATCGATATCGAAAGTACTTAACCTAATGAGTAAAATGGCCGTAATATATTTTTAAAAATAAATCGAGAAATATCAAAAAAATTATCTTTAAACCCTCCCATACATTAAGTATGAAATATGAATATCCCGTATACATTTAATATGAAAGATTTTAGCTTTCTTTTTCTTTTTTGGTTTTCTGCTTTAATTACTTCGCAAATTTGAAGTGGCATTTTCCACGCTTTTTCCGGACATTTTCACGCATTTTCCGGATATTTTCCGGGGATTTTCCGAGCATTTTCCGGGCATTTTCCAGGCATTTTCCACGCTTTTTCCGGACATTTCCACGCATTTTCCGGATATTTTCCAGACTTTTCCCTGTCATTTTCCGGATATTTTCGGGGCATTTTCCACGCTTTTTCCGGACATTTCCACGCATTTTCCGGATATTTTCCAGACATTTCCCTGGCATTTTCCGGTTATTTTCCGGGATTTTCCAGACATTTCCGGGAATTTCCCAGGCATTTTCCGGGGATTTTCCGAGCATTTCCCGGGGATTTTGCCGGATGTTGCCCAGACATTTTCCGGACATTTCCCTGGCATTTTCCGGGAATTTTCCACGCATTTCCCAGACATTTTCCGGACATTTCTCAGTCATTTTCCGGGGATTTTCCGGATATTTTCCGGGAATTTTCCAGGCATTTTCCGGACATTTCCCTGACATAGCCTGTAAATGTCTGGAAAATCCCCGGGAAATGCTCGGAAAATCCCCGAGAAATGCTCGGAAAATCCCCGGAAAATGCCTGGGAAATTCCCGGAAAATGTCTTGAAAATCCCGGAAAATAACAGGGAAATGTCTGGAAAATATCCGGAAAATGCGTGGAAATGTCCGGAAAAAGCCTGGAAAATGTCGAGAAAATGCTCGGAAAATCCCCGGAAAATATCCGGAAAATGCGTGAAAATGTCCGGAAAAAGCGTGGAAAATGCCACTTCAAATTTGCGAAGTAATTAAAGCAGAAAACCAAAAAAGAAAAAGAAAGCTAAAATCTTTCATATTAAATGTATACGGGATATTCATATTTCATACTCAATGTATGGGAGGGTTTAAAGATAATTTTTTTGATATTTCTCGATTTATTTTTAAAAATTTATTACGGCCATTTTACTCATTAGGTTAAGTACTTTCGATATCAGTTTAAAGTTATTTGTTATCTGTAATACTTACGGAAAAATCGCCTGTGCACACTTAACGATTACACCCTGTATATTTACAAGAATCACAATTTTAGCTGATTCGCGAATGAACCATATCAACCACTTATTCATATTATAATAATCGAATTTGAATTTGAGTTTGAATTTCTCAAATTATTTACCTATAAAAGGCTTGCACTTATTAAGCATGCATTAATTATGAGTTTCTGAGTAAAAGGAAGGTATATCATGAAAAATAAGAGTCGTTATAGCTTAGAATATCCAAACAATCATGGGCCTTAGACAAAGTAACAATTAAAAAACGATAACGAAGTTAGAAAAGGCAAAAATGTATGGGATTGACATACGCCGCGTTAGATCACGTGGTCTATCTAATGTCAATCCCATACATTTTTCCTTTACAAAATCTATTTCAATATAATATCGTTTTAAACACGCACGCACGCAATTATATTTCGGATCTATTTCTGACATGTCGCTAGAGATGTTTCAAACAATTTATGTTCATGCCAAGAAGCTTATATGTTCATGCTATATACAAAATGGCCGACCTATGATTAGGTATTATCTGATTATGATTGATACAATACTATATAATTACAGTGATAGCTTAGTAATACGATAATATATCCTTCGATAGAGGAAGAAAAATATAATTCAGGAAAACAAACGTTATTTTAGCGAAACCATTCGAATACGCCAGTGAAGCGGATAATATTATGTATAAACATAAAAATGTATGTGGAATTCAGAACAATATATTCCTCCTGTAAAAATACATTGATTTTATTATTTTCATAACAAAAGCGTTTTATTATAATACTAGCTTTCCGCCCGCGGCCTTGTCCGCTTAGTCTTAAACTTAACAAATTGAATACTAAAACCTTGCTCTTGAATCACTCTATCATTAAAAAAACTATTAACTAATCTATTGTGTAATTTCTTAGATCTAAGCACACAGACGGCGGAAAGTGACTTTTTATACTATGTAGTGATACTCATACGACCTAAGTTATTTACGTACAAAACGTTGCCATTAGCTATGAATAATATTGTTTTTTGGTCACGAAAATATCATTTCCAAATTTAACTTCATTATAGTAGGTAACAATATATCATTCATACGATATCGGTACTAATATATCAATTATAAATAAGAATATAATATAAAAATATAGCTTATAATTCAAAACAGAACTCTTAGGTACAGAAATATATTAATTGAATTTTAATGACGAGCATGCCATTTTAATTAAAACTCGTATAAAATATTTTATAGCTCTTTAATGTGCTGATGAATGTTTTCAAATATTCAACTAATAAATTAAGGCAAATCAATCACCAAGTAGAACTAATTAGTTTACTTGAAACTCCACTACATAATTATACGATTAAAACATTTAAGTAATAATAATAATAAGTGAATTAATTTACTTAAAATTGAAATTATAATTAAAATCATGAAGACATAATCCAATGAGTTAATTAATTAACAGTTCGCTCGCTCCAGGTTTTTTCCTCCATAGTTATTGGTCCAGGGACCGCATCCTTGGTACAGTGGTTGACGCGTGAGCGTAAAACCGAGGGGTCCTGGGTTCCATTCCTGGTGGAGACGAAGAAAAAAAAAGTCTCGGTCTGGCAGGAAACAGAAGACTGATCAACTAATTGTCCCTCAAAAAAAATCGATCAGTGAAACAGATGTATGCATAATACATCTGCCCCTTATCCCACAAGGGGACACTGGACTTCACTTTATTTGTCCAGGAAAAAAACTAAAAAATATCAGTTATGTACTCAGCAATAATGTAGTTATATATTACCACAGATAATATAATAGTACACTAGTAGTACTATATTTTTTATATTCAAGTAGTTAGATAACATATTTTGAGCTTATCGGAAAAAGTATATTTCTTCTATGCCAACTTTTTTTGGGTTCATCCCTGCTGGTGAAACAAATAAACATGAAAAGTCTATTGTAAAATATAATTGTATTTTTGTTATATCTATCGTATTGTATGTGCTTTCTCATTAAATAATAAAGCCTTTTTCTTTTTCTCATTAAATATAATTCTTAAAGTGTAATATAATTTTCGTAGTCTTACAAGTTCTTATACTTTTTGTTAAATTATAGTTAAATAATTACCTTACTATCACTTTATTTCTGCCTAACAACCTATTATTTATTCTTAGAATGGAATTCGATAGCTTTCGTTAAAAAAACCATAACATTGATATGTTGGTTGTCACCAATCCGCTCTTTATGATAAAAACCAAAGTAAAAATTTTAAGAAAAAATACCTACCTAAGTACCTACGTATTCATAATATCGATTACTAAAAGAAACATCACATAACTTAAACACAGTACCTATAATTAGGTATGTAGGTATTACTATAATGAATAATCATACGATTGAAAACAAAGGTAAAAAAATAATAGCACAAGACTTCAGAACACACGCAAATACCAAATTCAGATCTAGTGACCTGTATAAAGATGAAAGATGAAACAGTTAAATATTACAATAGTATTAATATTTATAAAATAACCCTTATCTTCTATCTCATTTGATCCTGAAACCCTTAATTGAGGACGGCAGATGCACAACTAATTGTTGCAAATGCTAATGAACGCTTAGCATCAGGTGACGCCTGATAGTTTGCTTTTCCTTAAATGCTTGCTATTTTTATTTCGTGTTGGATTTTCTGTGATAATTTATATTAGACTCTAGTATGTAAGCTTATTAAAAAAGCCGAAAATTCAGCCTAAATATAAATAATACTATAAGTGAATCTCGCACTTATTACATTGTAATTTGTAATGTATCTGTTTCTTTATCACAACAATACAAAAAAATATATATGTGTGAAGAGATTAGAGGCATTATTAGCAGTAATATCTTATGAATAAACACAATCAAAATTAAAGAGAATTTCTATAAGTAATATAATATGCAAATACCAAATTCAGATCTAGTGACCTGTATAAAGATGAAAGATGAAACAGTTAAATATTACAATAGTATTAATACATATTTATAAAGATAATTTAAAATGATACATTTGTAGAGAGTTCCAGATTCTGAATATAAAATAAACTAGCAAGTCATCCAACAAATTTCATAGCGTGGGAACATCTCCTAACCAAATTTAAGGCGACCACTTTACAAAGACCTCTGGAACTTACGTGATATGACACATAAAACTGCACTGCAACTGCTTGCATAAAATTAGGGCTGTCACTCATGAAGTTTTATAGCAGGGTACCTATAATCTAAGAAAATATAAAATACGTCAAAATCACCTACAATTTGTTCAAGTTATACATGTAATATTATTTACTTTAATACCCAGTAATTCATACAGATAAGTAATTAACTTCATACTTTCAATTTAAATATCTACAATAGGCATGACGAAAGATTTTCAAAACCTCTTCCATAATGTGTGTATACGTTTATTAAACAAGAAAAACCCTATATTTCGCTAATATACTTAAATTTAACAAAGATAAAAGCTATTTTTCAAAAAATATTTATTAACTGTGCCAAAACAGCTCACAGGTGTCATGGCGTAGGCGTGACGTCACTATTTACACACGTAAATACGTAATTATCTGTATGCATAGCGAAGCAAAATTAAACAAATATTTAATTATTAAGTATTATAGATTAGAATCTAATTTCAAAGTTTATAAGTGGTGTGCAGTATTGCAATGTGAATCTACATAAAAATAAGACCCAAAAAAAGTATTAAAGAGAAAATAATATGAAATGATTGTATAAATTGGACGGAGAGAAACCCTAACCACATATTCGTGAATTCGAAATTATAAATCTGTTCTGAGTCGATAAAGCATACGTTAAAAAATAGAAAATAAATAAAAATGCGTATTCTCAACATATTCATAACAACAAAATATACCTGACGCGAAGCTGTTTACATAGACGTGACGTCACGCGTGTTTTAGTCAAGATGGCCGACTGCAGAATTTCAATGTTTTATTTTATTGATAATCTCATTAATCTTAATGTTTTTATTATTTCTAAGTGACTATTTTTAATTTATTTATTATAAATTTTCCCTTAAAACCACTAATTCGATCATTTATGGATACTGTCGTCATGCCTATTGTCTAAAAAGCTCTACTTTCTCTAACCTACAAATAATTTTCGTAGAAGTAAGTATTATAAATCCAAACAGACTATTACAATAAATTCCAATATATCGATATGTTTTAACTAACATACCTACATACGAATATTTTCTAAAAACATTCAGATCAATAGCTATTAAAGAGTTATGAATAAATAAAACATGCGAATGGAATTCATTTAAAATTTTTAATCAAAAAATATCTCACATAACAAACTAGCTATATCGAGAATTTAACGTAAAATTACAGCAATATAACGATTTATTCTCAACTGCGTGTTTTCCCTCCGCTTATAAATTCCCGACGCACACCCCTAGCTGAGGTCAGGATAAACTGGCAGATATCAGCCACTACATTTTAGTTCGGGAGACGCGACCAGACGGCGCCAAATTTTATGACTCACTTTTGCCAAAATACGTACCGATTCAGTGCATTTGGCACTATAAAATCTATCTTCTCTTACTATTCTTACTTGATGTTTAATAACGCTATTGTTAACCAAACGTTCTTTTAAATCTAGAAGCAAAATATGTTTATGGATGTTCGAGATATTGCAAAAGATTTTATCACACATTGAGTAACATTTTCAACTTTTCACATATTCACTTACTGAGCACGTAGCTTTTCCAATTCCACGAAGCCTAAATCGATATAATAAAACAAGCACTGAATTCTTACATCTCTTAATAACATAAATGTGTTTTCGCCTGTTTTTATAAGATATGCATTACTGTTCGTGATTATACCTTCTTGGTATCTCAAAAGTCCTTTGTTCTCTGAAACAGGTAAATAAATATAATCTTATATATAAAAATGAATCGCAAAATGTGTTGGTAAGCGCATAACTCGAGAACGGCTGAACCGATTTCGATAATTCTTTTTTTATTATATTCCTTGAAGTACGAGGATGGTTCTTATGTAGGGAAAACGTAAACATGTACCACGGGCGAAGCCGGGGCGGACCGCTAGTGAAAAATAATTGTCTGCTATATTTAAATAAAAGATTTTAGCAAGACGCGGGTTCTAATCCCACAAGTCGCAACGTTAGCGAATATTTTATATTCTTTAAAAATTGATATTTAAAAAGCATTTGAATGCCATTAAACTAAAATATCAAATTAAATAAAACATAACAACAAATATATCTCTATAACCAATTCTATAATAAATAGAAATATCGACTGTCAATCGATATTTTTTTTTCTTTTGAGCGCTCTCTTTGAAACGTTTGCAAAATAAATAAATCTCACAGAATACATCCGTATCAATAGTTGTTCCCCAAATTCACTAAACAACTGTAGGGGAGTAAACAATATTTAGTTTCATGTCGTATGTAGCAAGGGTGCAAATGCTATGATTAATTTTATCCGATCATAAAATATTTACTCCGTAAGAAATGTGTACGTAAAATTAATATTGGCCAAAATTGACATTCAACAAATAATATTATTATGTTTATTCGTTCATAAAAATGTGATACTAGCAAGTTTTCATACACACTGTATAAACAAAAATGGTATACAGGATAACAATCTTTATGGTAAACATTGAACATATTTTATGAGAAAGTGAGCGCATAAACTAGGTAAACCTGTCAAATGAGTGGTTCCCGCCGCTCACTTTGGTTCACAGATAACATAAATAAAATTAATGTTATATGCTACGAGTATTCTACTTTAAATCTTGACTTTTTGTGAAGTTATTTTAATTTTATATGCGGTGTTTATAAGGATGTAGGTAACATTAATAGGGGTATTAAAATGTTAATAGCTTTAATACTATTCATAAAAGAAAATTACACTTCACACTGCTTTTAAATTGGCGTTTTTTCCCTTATTCTCTGCCAAAATAATATAATATTTAATAATTTATGAGATCATAACGTTCCAATATAAATTTATACAAAAAGGAAAAACATTAACAAAACTCTTTACACTTAAGTCATGCCGAACACGGTACGCCGTACAGCCATAAAACTATTTTGACTCATTTCGCCACGTAATCTTTGTTACTTCCGTACAAGCGCGAATAGGGTTGCGCATTGCGGCCCGAATGCCGCTTCTATAAGCTGACTTATAAATTGCTTTAATTTAATAGATCGCAACTGTGAACTGAGGGGTTCACCGCTTACACTCATTTTTCTCTGGGGACGCTATCGTAACATAAATAACGCCGAATTCAAAGTCAGAAACATTCATGGAGCTCCCGACAAGATAAATACGAGTTTATTTCCTTGGGAAACTCCAAATGGCTGGGACACACCTCCCCAAAATAAATTTAACTTTTTTAATTTGTATTTTTCGCTTTGAACGCGAATAGCGAGTGTTTGAAGTGTTTATGTTATTAAAGGATTGTAATATACATTTCGTATCCATTAGGACGCCTTTCGTGTCTCAAAAAACCTTTTATAAACAACAATAAAAATGTGTTAGGTGACTCTTATATTCCTGGCTTTTAAATAAAACAGATACCCTTATTTAAATAACAATTTCAAATTATACACAAATAGAAGAAATTATACCTTACAAGTTACAAGACACATAAATGAAAAAATGAAAGAAAAATGAACATACCTACACATTACATATATACATTATACATTTTCGTACAATCCATTTTTTTAAACTCCATTATGAAACAAAATATATTTCCATTAATTAATCCGTTTGCCAACACGTGAACCAGTGCGTGGGTGAATTCGATAATATTTAAGCCTTTAAAAATACGTAAATTATTTAGTGAAAAGATCCAGACTACATGCAATGATTTTAATCCCTAAATCTGTATATTTCTAACTTCAGAATACCAGAGTTAAGCTGCTTTAAACTTTTAATTAACTGCCTGCTTCCGTTTTACTGAATTTATTTTAATTTACAAAAATAAATCAGCACATTTAAAGTACATTTATTTTGCTAGAATGAAAGTTGTTTATCTGTATAGATGAAGATATTATTTGAAAAACTACATTTTTAATTCTTTACCATAAGAATCTTGTACATATAACAGGAGTTATAAATGAATACATAAAATTGGAAAGTGTTAAAAGCAATCTCTTCCAGGCAACCATAAAAATAAAGGACATGTAAGACATTGGTAAAAGGCGAATAGCGATAAGCGTATTTTTATAAATTGTTAGAAGAATTAGAAGCTAGGGTAAACAGTTATTATGCAATAATTTCATCATGACGTCAATTTAGTGTTTTATTACTAAATAAAAATTATTTTTGGTCCTTCTTCAATAAAATAATACCTACCTACATAATATTACGTGGTAGTATGTAATCACAGTAGTAAAAACATAAACAAATATGAAAGCAATTTAATAAATGTCTACATTAAAACTGAAATATAAATTAACCGCAACTAGCTGAAGATTTATACGCCACAGGTGTAGTTATTGTTAAAGTTTAATAAGTCCCGACCGTAACATAGGGTTACAGTAAAGTTTCGGTAAGACGTGTGGTCTGAAATTTAATATTAATTCGTTTCAATGGCCGTTTATTGTAGATTCGCTTAAAACAAGCGGTTTAGACTTTAGAGGTTGTATGTATGCAAATTTTATTAGCCATTCCTGTGAAGCTATTTAAACTAAAAGCTTTAGTGTAATTCTAGAGGACAGTGGAAAAATAGTTGTGATAAAATCTAAATAAGGTATACAGTACTTACGTGTTGGAGTACTTGATTTTTCAACCTTTTGCGTGCGCTGGGAAAAAGGTTAGATGGCTTTATCGTCGTCACCCTTCATATGTAAGATTGAAGACATACCCATTTTTATATAACAGATATTGAAGATACTTTCACCTGAATCATCAGATAGTATGGCACGTATCCCTTTTAGTTTATTTGTACTTTGTAGTAAGGCAATAAGTATTTTCGATTGTACATGTTATATCAGCGATATTGTAGTTATCTTGTTTGAAAAATACGATACACATGAGTCGCTGCTACTTATCATCTTTTTTACATTAAAATATGGATACTATTCTTAAAAAATAGTAGTATATCAAAAAATTTTTTCTTACCTTACAACGATCAAATTCTTCGGTCAGCAAGACATTCTACATCTACATTTTAAGTAATTAAAACACGAAGAGGTCTTGCGTGACCTAATTACTTGCTACGCATTTTTTTTCTATATTACTTTTATTCCCCGTCCATACTAGTGTATTGTAAGCCACAGTATTAGATTTTTTACATAATATGAACGAATCTAGTATTACCATTTTCGTTCTTAGAAATTCCTTCCGCAATTTCCTCGGAAGCACAGGTTGTCTAGCCTTTATATGCATAATATTATCTTACTGAATGTTTGTTTGGATTGTGTCAATATATGCTGGTTCCTTGGTATTGCTTTTTTCTCCTATTATTTTGAACAAATCTGGCATTTGTTAAAATGTATAATATTTTAAAAAACCCAAAAATATTGCAATACCTACAAAAAAGAGCGTGTGTGCCGAGCACACGTGTCAGAAGTGAAACTTCTCTGGCAAGATTAGAAAGAAGAAAAGCTCCAAAATCGTCACCTTACTCCATGATGTGACTGTAATGCCATGAGGTGACCTTGAAATTTTACTCTCAACGTGCCTAAAAAAGATTCCTTTCAAGAGAAAACATAAAAAAATGCTAAAACTTCATGGCTCGTTCATTGTCCGATTGTTTTTTTTTTATCACATTTTAAAATAATAAATAAATAATACCACTATAATTATTTTATGTTTCAACTTAATATAATTTATTGTAGTTACATTAATTATAACATTTTGTAATGAAAAAGCATACGTACCTTAAAATATACATCAATAATGCAGGAATTATGTAGTCTAGGGGATGAAAAATATCTAAATATTTCAGTTTAAGCAAAAATAGTTTAATAAGTTAATAAGGTCTTACTCTATTACAATATTTCAACGCAAAGGGGTTATTTAGATAACATACAACTAAATCAGGTACAAAAAAAGAAATTTAAATTTTTGTATTCCATTTAATGAAATACATAAATTCGGGTTGGCACAACTACAAAGTAGGCATCAACAATCCAAATATAGAGAAGAATTTTTCAGTCGTAGAAACTTCAGGACTCTTGCTTCTATTATTTCAGTACAACAGTGACATGATTGCATACTATCTGATCACAATTTTCATAACTATTTTGGTTCATTTTCTAACAAAATAAGCTTGCCAAATTGACTATATTTTGTAACAAAGAATATTTAAATAACAAGAATTTCGGTCCTTCTCTATAATTTTAAACTCTACATAGAGAATAATACAAAAGCTTTTTTAAACTATTTACACTTTTATTTAAAACGTGAAAAATCGCTACTCATGCTTAAAATTCGTCGTAACGACAAATCTCATAAAATTATAGTATTTCTTTTACAAAGAAGCATAGTTAATTAAAATATCCTTCTACAAACGTAAGACGCAAAAAGTGCAAAAGCCGTGGAGAAAGGAAAAAGAAAATTAATATTATAGAAACTGTTTAAAGAAAATATTGTTATAAGACAGAAATAAGACAGAGAAAAAATATTCTATGTTTCATAATACTTTGTAATAAAATCAAAAGCAAGCTTGAGTAACTACACTTTCTCCAACAAATAATAATAATATTTTCAAGCCGTAAATGTAATAAAATATTCTTATAAACATTCACTTGAGATACATTATAACATCTTTGAATTCATTGTGTTCATTTTAAATTGATACATTACTGGAGTGTTTATCTGGCCTGATGTAGCTTTCTCTGTATTGGTTAAAAGCCCTTTTATTACCCCACATTACCTTTGAACTTTATTGAATTAGAATCACTAATTAATATTCCACCTCAACTTAGACACCTAGCCACCCATATAACTCATTCAATATTTATATACAACGACCGAAAAAACTTCAACTTTCGCAAACTTTTCCGTTGCCCGTAATTATTTTCGTGAAAATTAATTTCGTCCCAATTAGCAGGCGAAATATTAAACATTATACCTATTTACGTTCAATATTTTCGTATATAGCAACCAATTACTGAATTTAGAATATTTTGAAAACTTTATAAAAAGCTCTGGCAGTTTATTTTTAGTACTTACTAAATAGAACTTACCTATTCAAAGTATTGTAACTATTGTATGATCAGATTCACAAACAAACTCTTTAAAACGTTTCTGGGACGAAATACTAAGAAATAATAATCACAATATATTATAATGACCGACAAAATATAATGACCCTCTCCTCCGCGTTACTTTTGATCCTTTTTGATGGTGACACGAGTGTTGTGGCTGAAGCACGACTGCACAAACGACCACTTTTATTTATTTGTGAAACTAAAACACTAGCAAAACATTTGTTTAGACACCCGTCTCTTCCACAGTTTCGAGTTTATATTTCGCTATTATTGCATGCAATTTTTTATTAAAATTCACGTAGCTTTTTGATAAACAACAAACACATTTTTCTGCGCAAATAAGGAATATTAAAAATTAATTTTCGATGAACGTTTTCAAAACAATGGTGTGTATTAACATGTATTAATTACGAAGTGGACCAAATGTTGTAGTCAGTTGTGATCAGATAATATGCGCCTATCTAGAATTTAGTTACTAACACATTTATCTCATAACGTAAGTAATAATCATGGCTATTATTCCTAGAAGTTTGTACAGCGTGTGACGAGACATCCCTCGATTGTCTGAACCATCTGGAAGGAAAATAAATGGAATAATTAATAAGGTTACAATAAGTCCGAAGATAATTACAACATAATACAATATGCCATAAATTAATTTGGGTGCCGCCATTCGGGGCTTATTTGATTTGTTTGCTCTTTTTCACCCTTAAAGACCTCCTTAAGTAGCTTTCATTTTCGTTCAACGAAGCCTTAAGGGTCCAAAATTGACACGATTCTTTAAAAATATACTGTCTCTTAAACTGATATCAAAAAACCTCATTTTAAGGATATATTTGCATATTGCTTCATTCTTTACCGCATGCAGGGTTTTATGAATATCCCCGTACAATGATATTAACATAAATCAGCATAACTCGACCGATATTATGTCCTTATCCCCTTTAGCTCAAGTGTGACGTCACAACTTAGTGGCTTGATAGATTGAAGTATATTCCCCGCTGACAGTTTCAGACCCGCACGGTCCGACAAAGGTCCGACTTTCACGCAGTTAATGATAGCATTATGCAATATTCGGCCAAATTACTATCTATTAGTACGATCTCTGCCCTTTCCATTATAACTACGCTATATTAATGTGTAGATTTGGTTGAAGATCTAATAAATCTACAAACGACATTGGACACTTTATTTGGAGTTACATATTTATTTTAAATTTTGAGGACTAATTATATTAACATTGACAATTTAGAGGTTTTGATAGGTAACGATTAACTTTGTGATTTGTAACTTACATATTTTAAAAAATAACAAATTTTAAAAGAGCTCTTAACCTTACATACAAAATTTATTATTAAGAATGGAACATCACCAATTTTATCAATACGAAACTAACAGTTTGTAAAATATTTTAAGCAATAGTTTGTCAGTCTATTACTTAAAGAAAAACTTAACATAAGTTTGAACTATAAAGCAGATTTAGACTAGATTTCCGCCCGCGGCTTCGCCCGCGTTTTCAAAGGAAAACCCGCATAGTTCCCGTTCGCGTGGGATTTCCGGGATAAAACCTATCCTATGTGTTAATTCAAGTTACCCTCTATATGTGTGCTAAATTTCATTGTAATCGGTTCAGTAGTTTTGACGTGAAAGAGTAACAGACATCCATACAAACTTTCGCCTTTAAAATAGTATTAAGATATATAGAACTATATATCTTTGCGTTAAACACTGATATTTAAGAAACACACAACTGGTATTAAAGAAATTGATAGAAAATGTATGAAATTTGTCATAATACGAGAGCATTTGACCATCCTTAACGACACTAGCAGCTGTTACAGCCAATGTGTTTTTGTTTCAAAGTTGGATTCATTCCCAAGCCGGGAAATTAATACTTCAAAAATCGGGCAAGAGATTTTATCTTATTGGACATCGCTTTAGCGGAATTCTAGTTTCAGATTGAGAATAACCATTTGAAATGGTCATCTTATTTATTTCTAAACAAATTAACTGATATTTGATTGTCTGAATTAATTATATCAGTTAATTAATCACTTTCAATAGACGTTGACTGGGTCGTAAACTTTATCCTTTGGGACATAGAATAAAAACATATTTATTATTATTATAATTTGGATAATAATTTTATATTTTGTGCCATATTTTCCGATTTTCTCGATCATTCTGGATCAATTTGGACGTTTGGTTAGCTTTAGCTAACTTCTTTTACTATTACTTCAAAGTATTATGTGGTTCGGTAATAAACTTATTTCATTTGTAAACGTGTCGTTGTATATTAGATACTTAGATAGATTAACTATTACGATACATTAGATATTGGACTAATTATTTATTAAACACTTTGGTATCGTTCATCCGAACTACATCATCACTTATTCTGAGGCCGAACTACGTATGTGTCAAAACAACATTTAAGTGGTATCCATCAAAGGAGATATTAAGTAAATATTGGTAGCAACTTTACTATCTTTATTATTCATATTTCGATTTGAGGAAATTGTCGTTCCGTGACTTTAATCCTTATAAATTATTCAGCATCACAAATTTATTTTACACCTTTCGCTTTACTGATTGGAACATCAAAGTTTTCGTCAAATAAATAACGATTTTATTAAGCAACTCGCAGCCTTGAGGTGTTTCTGCGTAGGTAAATAATTTATTTGAGGATTTATTGATAAATCAAATAAACTTTGTATAGAAAGTAACAAACCTACGTCCAAAATCATACAAAGGTTGGCGTCGTTGATGTTTACTTGGATCATTGAACACGAAATGTATTTGATATAAGTTAAATATATTATTTTACTTTAGGACATGTTAGATTGAGTTTCTTTTTTTAGATTTGTTAATATTAAATGAAGTTAAGTTTAACTATTTTTGTTTTAATCAAGTATGACAATGTTTTGCACAACGATAATTTTATTTTGAATTACTAATTAATGTGATTAGTACCAAGAATATACCTTTGATACTATGTACTAAGATAGGGTGGTTACCAAATATTATATTTTAATATCACATTGTGATTATCTTTATTTGTACCGTAAATATACTAATAAATATATATACTGTTTTTCTTTCCAACATTATTTTAACTTAGTCAGCGCTATTTAAACGCCCTAAGACTACATTAAAGCTGAATTAGAGGAAAAAAACAAACCTCCTTCTGATTGAAGAGAATTTAATTAATTCGAATGGCTTTTTGTATCTGTACAAAAAACACAATAATTATAAAATCGTAGGTACTCACTAAATTTTATTTATCTAATCAAGGCAATATTGGTTTATTCTGGTTCAGAATTTCGAAATAGAAGAACCCTTTGGTAAAATATGGACTTTGCACAGCGCATAAAACAAAAGGCATTCAGTTCTTACCAACAAAGCTTAAACGGACGTCTAATAATATACGTGACGGCATTAAAAGCATTCGCTTTACAAATTATTTTTTATTTTCATCCCGCGTGTAAATTTTAAATCAAATGTATTCAAAGCCAATCGTTTATTTATATAAATTTGACATCTATGTGATTTTCCACGACTCCAACAGCCAAATTGCATTTTTTACTACCTTTCATGAAAATAATTTTTATCGTTTTGAATATTGGGGAACGATATTTAAAATGCGACATAATTTCATAAGTAAAGATAATTCTAGAAATTGACATTAGTCTTTTAAAACTCTCGTAAACCTCGATTAAATTAAACAACTTACCTGCTAAAATTTATTCATCTATCAAAAAATTTAAGTATACTTAATACATACTAGACAATAATATATAATAATATATTACGATCAATCCTATATTTTTAAATTAGGCTAAAGCTCTTCCAAAACCTTATTCAAGTTCGGGAGAGATTCATATATTTCCACTTTGACACCGTAAATGTTACGAAGGAGCACTACATCTAGAACGTGCTAGACTTTATATTGAAGGTGACATTTCGTTTATAGAACCAAATAACTATTCTACGGTATGCTTAAGTGAGATCAATTTAAAATAATACCTAAAATCTATGAAAAATGTTTTATTTTTACATATCGATTGTTAGGTAAAAATTTAGGAAATCAAATCAACTGAATGTCAAACACTTCGTTGCGTATTGATTTATCAATTATATCCAAATTTTTTATTTCTAACACCTAGCTACAATGCTAGGCGTCCATTACAGGCGGATCGGGCCGGGCCGCATCGCAACGGGCCGTCTCTAATGGACGCGCTGTTTGCTCCTGCGTCCACCTGTACGGGGCGCGGCGGATCGCCTAGGCGGATTTTATCTAACAGACGATCGCCGCTTACATCCGCTTGCCTGCGTCCACTAGACGGGTCGGGGCGGGCCAGGCCGCAGCGCACCGCCGGCAGAAATCCGCCTGCGAAGCGATATCCGCCAATGCGTTGCGGCCCGCCCCGGCCCGATCCGTCGCTAATGGACGATGTTTCATACAAAACATAGGCCGGCGTATTTTTGCGTTGCGATGCGGCCCGGCCCGATCCGCCTAGTGGACGCCAGCCATAATATAATATTTTGATATCATTGTAATAAACGTAAATAGAGAACAACATTAACTTTTACACCATTTTGTAAAACGCCCAAAAAATACATGTAAGAAATGCAATTCACTGAATAATGGTGTTATTTACGGAAAGTTATACAATCTTAGCCGAACTCTTAATCGCATCCAAAGTTTCATCGAAGGATAATCAGGTCCGAAGTTACCCAAATCCATGAAAACTTTCTCTTGTGCAATTTTACGATAGTGCTGTTGTTACTTTATCGAAATTACTGTTTTTAATTAAAGGGAATTCTTATTAATATTACATTTTAATCATAACTATTACATCTACAATATAAACCTTATTTTTAGGAACAATATCTATTGATTCATTTCTAAAATAGTGGTGAATATAATAAACAAGTGATAACTGCGTTAAAAACAACCGACTTCAAACTTGCACTTGCAACATTTACAAATACAGACAAAAATGCTCATAAAATAAAAACTACTGGGCCTATCCGAATAAAATTTTTATGGGACCAATTCGACACTATCCCGCATCGAACAAAAAAAGAATCACGTAAATCGGTTCAGAAACCTCGGAGTAGGTAATCGGTGTACAGACATAAAAAAAAAAAACATACCGGCCGAATTGATAACCTCCTCCTTTTTTTTGAAGTCGGTTAAAAATTACAATAGGTGTGCAATCTTCGAGTTAGACATAATACTTGGTTTATATATGAATATATAATATCTGAAACTTAGTAAATGTACCAAAAGTTATCTGAAGTAAGGTTTCAGTTCAAATAAACGAGCTAAAGACTTCTTCCTACATTCTCAAACTATGAAATTCAAACTCGTAAGAAATGTTACACAACTAACTGCAGTACGAATTATTTCACCTTGTATGCTAACTTTAACGTTAAAATATTCATCAAAATATAATAAAAAAATAGTTTGGAAAATCCAAAAGTGCACGCCTCATAATTTTTTTTTAATAATTATTTATTAATTATTATTTTTGTTTATTTAATAACAATTAAACCACATCGAATCAGACCCTGAAAAATGAAAGGGTTCTATTCCTGAGCATACTCAAGCGTAAGAGAAAAAAGATGTAAAATTTTCGTCGGCGCCATCTTGGATTTTAGTTTTGACCTCATATTGGTTAATAGCTACCCCAATAACCATGAAAATGACACCCATGACGAAAATGTGTAAAATTTTCGTCGGCGCCATCTTGAATTTTAATTTTGACCTCATATTGTTTAATAGCTATCCCAAAAACCATGAAAATGACACCCATGACGAAAAGATGTAAATTTTTTGTCGGCGCCATCTTGGATTTTAGTTTTGACCTCATATTCGTTAATAGCTACCCCAAAAACCATGAAAATGACACCCATCACGAAAAAAAGTCAAATTTTCATCAGCGCCATCTTGGATTATAGTTTTGACCTCATATTCGTTAATAGCTACCCCAAAAACCATGAAAATGACACCCATGACGAAAAGATTTCAAATTTTCGTCGGCGCCATCTTGGATTTTAGTTTTGACCTCATATTGGTTAATAGCTACCCCAAAAACCACCCACATTTGCAAATGTGTTTGCTACTTAGGAAAAGTTCAGATTTAAAGATATAAGTAGGTAATGTGACGAATTTAATTTATTTCATTCCGACTGTTTCTCGGAATAACATACATTTACTAAGAATTGCATACAATGCCGGTTTTAATATATTGCCGGTAACATAATATTATGTATGATAATAATTCTTAAAAAAGTATTTTATACATTTCTTAAAAAGCTTCGATATTGTATACAATAATACAATTCATATTCAAATTGTTGTAAAATAGTCACACTTTTTTAAGTTGGTTGAATACACTAAAATACTTATAAGGATCGTACCTACTAATAAAAGTAACAAAATGAATTTTTAAAGTTCCCAGTAATCTTCTGGAATCAATTTCAATAAAAATATAAAAATTCACTTCAAAAAAAAAAAAAAAAACAGCCGAGTTTTTTTTTGTTTATTTAATAACAATTAAACCACATCGAATCAGACCCTGAAAAATGAAAGGGTTCTATTCCTGAGCATACTCAAGCGTAAGAGAAAAAAAAAGATTCGATTAGTAAAGTATTTCGGTCGCTATCGTGTTAACAAGAAAAAGGATCCGCACATACAGACACGCGGACGTCCAAGACAGAACTTTTTTAAACTGTTTTTTAACTAGTTTAAATAACAAAAATGACATCAAAAATATCATGAACGTTAAAAATAGTGTTTTTTCTTAATATGTGTGTGTATGTATTATCTTACAAGTGCAATGTATGATACATAAAGACATTTTAAGTTTGAAAAATCAGATGTTTTGCGCGAAGCGACAGTAGTACCCACCTCAACGCTTCGCTTATGAGGCGTGCAAAATACGTGTGGCACTCGAGGACTGCCGCGGTAAAGCTATTGCATAGCATTGCATCGCTGTGCCGGTTGGAGTGGGGGGTGTTAGGTTTTTTCGTTACGGAATTTTTACATTCGGTCGCCGCGCTCAAAGTCTGAGAGATAAAAGCTATGCAATAGCTTAAAAAGTATTATTATAATAACATTTGAGTCAGTCATACTTAAATCTAACACCACAATAATTATTAATTATTATTGATATTCAATTTTTAGTTTCGTTAGTCTGTAAAACAAAGAAATGTTTTATATTATGTTCATAAGTAGAATTAATGTTGAATAATTTCCATCTTTAATTGCTCTATAATTTTGTTGATATCCAGTCTATTACTGTTTAATTGTCTTGTTATTATTATTAGATTAGATCTACTCATTGTATAATCAATGCATAGATGTATTTACGCGTGGACAATATTCACATTGCAGTACAATTACGTAACATGCTAATAAATAGATTTAATATTCAAAACTGGAGCGCAATTGATATCAAATATCGATAATTAGACTACAGCGATGTACCGTTTAAACATAATGAAAGACTGGTATCGTTTAATTGAGGTTTTAATAGTAAATAATTATTAAGATTATTACTTTGATGCATTATTAAACGTTTTATGAAATTCCATGGAAAACGTTTATTTTTATAAATTAAATTTATTTTAAGTGGTATATCAATATTTTTTCTATAATCCACACATCACTAATTTTTTTTACTTCCAACCCACCACCAAGACTCATTTTGCAAAACGGCAACTAAATTGATTTGCTCCACGGTTACATATAACAGTATCCCGACTAATGACATAAACACAATTATAAATTTATCTACCAATCGCAAAGTTGCCAATAAGTTTTATTTTATTTATTTTAATAATTTTAACAATAAAATAAATTAGGTACGATAACCTAATATTTAGACATATTCAACCGTTTAAAAAGTAATTTGCGTCTACATAATATATAATCTGTTACCTAGATGTCTCCCGTTCAAATATTTGTTCTTCACAACTTTGCCTAAGAGAAGTGCATGATAACTTGTTGAAAACAACACAAAATTAGAGTATTGGCTAAACTCTTTGCTTTTCAATTGGATAGCACACGATAAACCCAATTCAAAGCATAGTTTTTCCAATTTAAAGCTTGATTTTTTTCTTTGTTATATTTTTAGTACATAAAACAAAAAATTGATACAGTCCAATTACGGCACAGAGATTCGTGAAATTTGCGGTGTTCAACTAGTTTCATAATTACAAACAAGTACGTTTGCTCACATTTACCGAACCCGCATGACTTCCGAGAACTATTTACATATTGTGTAAATGCTCATAAATTAGTTCATAACATATTACAATATGTAACTTTAGGTCTGGATGCTCTGCGCATAAACATTATCCGTCTTATTTTGAAACACAGACTTACTACAAATCGGGTCTTGAACCTTTGAAAACCAAGGCCTAAGTAAAAGTTTTATTAAAAAACATGATTAAGCGTTAAACCATAGACAAGTAAAAGCTTAAACGTCTGTACTAAAGTTTAACCCAGACTATGTAGTCTGGGTTTAAACCAGGTCTATTTAAGTTTTTGTAATAAGATGCTCTACGTGTATACTATTATTATTTGTATACGTTCATGTTTCAGGAAAAATATAAACCTAATTTTAAAGGAATATTGGATTGCTATAAAGCATATATATGTATTAAGAATACCTTCTCCTACTACAAAGAAATAGCACTCAACGGAATTACTACTAGGTAAATGCGTTTTCTGATGTTCTCGACCTAAGAGAATTTATTACGTACTTTGTGATAAGTCGTTGCATCAATATATCGTCTGACTGGGGATATAAATTATATGGGAAAGAACAATAATTAAGAGTCTTGAACTGTACTTGGAAGTTTTCTGTAAAGTTTTTGTAATTTATGTCTTTCGTCTGTAGATATAAGATTTATATAATTACCAAGGCCTTAAATATTAATAATAATTATGTATAATATTATAAAAATAATATTAAAATTCATGTTGATACAAACAATTTCCCGCAGATAACCTACCTACATTAGTTTCGCTTGTTGATTTTATTTTCAAACAATCTATGGCGCTCTGTTGTACCATTACATTTTTATGAGCCTCTGTAGTAATCAGTACAGATATAACGCAAATATACAAAACTAAATGTAAGCCTTAATAATTTTACGTAACTATCAGTTTTAGTGAGCATAATATGAGACAGTTAAACCAAATTTGCAAATATTAAAGAAAGCCCGCAACAAACCTCTTCTAAACTTTGAACTCACCACTATCAGATGCATACAAAACGAGCTTCAACAAAAAACGACACTTACTGTTATCAGAAATGCGATGTATAGGGAAGACGATAGCTTCCCTCGTCTCTGGCAAGGGCGCGACCGTGGTCCGGGCCCTTTCCTCCTCCGCCACCCTCTCGTGGCTTCTGAAGTATATCGAGTATATGTACGCGGAACACCGAATCTGTAAACAAAGAAACTTAAATACCTATACGTTCCCACTATAGGCACACGGGCCTTCTATAGGGAACAAGCCATAATCCACCACGCTGGCCAAGTACGGGTAGATGTCACATGTCGTCGAACTTTTGATTCTTTGACATATCGGTTTCCTCACGATGTTTTCTTTCACCGTTTAGAGCAGGGGTAATTTTATTACAAGAAAATTTAGGGGATCTAAACTATAGCGTGTAATTTGTTTTTTATAGCATGCGATTTAAAGGGGATACGAATCTACCCTAGAATTTTCTTAATCGTTTAACAGCGTAACAACGATAACTTTTTATTGAATACTACTGGAATAAATAGAAGTGTTTTTATATGTTACACGTGTATCTCTATCTCTTGTTTGCATCTTAAGTGCAAGCGGAAAAATGTTGCGTAAAATAAACATTGCTCTGATACCTGGTAATTTTAAAGAAATGGAGGGAAATAATTTGATGTAAGGTACTTTAATGTGTTTTCATGCATGAAGTCATGCGCCAAGTGGATTAATCGATGGCCATATCTAACAACTTTTAGTGACCAATTTACAGTGAGGTGAAGAATTGTAATAGCTAGATAAATTTTTCTGGATATTTTTTAATACATAGTTGGAAGACCAAAACATTCAATATTGTTGCAAAATTAAATCTTTGTAAATATTAATTTAATGACTTAGCAGTTCCCTCTCCGTAAATACCTACCTACCTAAATATTCAAGTGAATTTAATCAAAACAACAAATATTTTGTTTTGATAAATGTACACTCCAATATTCACAATTACTATTGAAAAATCTGCTAACATACGAATAAAAATGACCAGCAAAATTGTATAGATAGTCGCAAAGGTTGCTTTACAGATGCAACAAAAAATAATGAATAAATCAGACGGGCAAAGCGAAACTACTATATCAACAGTGTCGTAGTCACACGATGCTTTCCAAGGATATTTGAAATTCGGTCAGCAAATGGTGCATGAAACTTGGCTATTTTGATAGACGATATTCGACTTAAGAGGAGTACTATGTTTGCTTTAATAGTTGTAGATATAGTCATGAATTTAATATTTAAATACTTGAGATATTTTGTCAGACATTGAAAAGAGTATTTGATAAGATCACTTCTGAAGACATGAACAAATAACTATAATTATGAAATAAAAGACAAAGAAAGGGAAACATAAAATATACAACGAAAAGTAAATAATTAATTATGATCAAGTACGTCGTCTACTTAAAATAAAATTTGCTCCGTCCAAAATCTCTTCAACCTATGAAAATTGCTTTTATTTTCTAACGGCAACTTTCTCGGGAAAATAACAAGCAATTAAAAGATAAATATACCTAATGTAAGTAATACGTAAAAATCTGACGTAGGAGTCTCGAGGTCAACTTATTGAGGACTGGAAACATTAAAAAATAGAAATCTTACAACGTTCACCATAATAACGTTTTATCCTCACCTATATTTTTATGTTTTGTTCCACAAATCGGGTCATTAAATAGGTTTTTATTGTGTGAAATAATTCAAGAAGCCTTAATGTTTTTTTTCACGAATACCAATATACGCATTCATTCTATTGTTAAAGCTATTGTACGTTAATTAAATGAATATATAAACTTTGAAATTTGTGTCGGATGAAGCCCAAAATCGACGCTTTTAACTGTGTATACTAATAGGTATTATAAAGCTGAAGAGTTTGTTTGTTTGTTTGAACGCGCTAATCTCGGGAACTACTGGTCCGATTTGAAAAATTCTTTCGGTGTTAGATAGCCCATTTATCGAGGAAGGTTATAGGCTATATATCATCACCCTACGACCAACAGGGGTGGAGCCGCGGGGGTGAAACCGCGCGGAGCAGCTAGTGATTGATATTATGAATGTTATAATAACCCGCTCTGGAAGCGTAGGATGATATTCGTTGGACAAATGTAGCTCAAAGGGAGGAGCTTTGATCAAAATGTTTTATAGATTCCCCCTTTATAAATAACATTAAATTATGTTTCGCTGTATATTGAGATTATAAACAAAGAGTTTTATATTAATACTAGCGGTCCGCCCCGGCTTCGCCCGTGGTACATGTTTACGTTTTCTCTACATAAGAACCATCCTCGTACTTCAAGGAATATAATAAAAAAAGAATTATCGAAATCGGTTCAGCCGTTCTCGAGTTATGCGCTTACCAACACATTTTGCGATTCATTTTTATATATAAGAAGAAGATAAGATTAGTGAAGAGAAAGGTACTCAAAAGCTTTCATAAATGACGTTGAAGTTTCTGTTGCTCCTAATGACGTTATTGCCTCGACTTTCTCTATTTACTGAAGGAACAAAGGGGATTATTATTAGAACTAAATAACATCATAAAGTAGAGACATTAATGAATCAAATAACTGCTTTATATAGTTAACAGTAGCCTACCCTAATACATATTTTAGAGACGAAAGACTTCATCGCATGTAATGAAAAAACTGAAAAACAGCTTTTTAATAGATCATGAAAATCCTTTCACTGAAAACATAGTTAAATCTCGAGCGATTATAATATTTGCTGGTCTTTTCTTCTTCCTTTAAGTAAATTTCAAAATGTATGTGAATACACAATAATTCATTTTCTAATGTGAATGAATGAATGAATGAAAATATTATATTTATTATTAAACACATTAATCGAATAATCCGCTATGCATAATAATATGGGAAAATATTTTAACCCTTAATATTTAATCACAAACAACTGCAACCACATGCTTGATACAATTAACTATCATACAACGATTATCGTCATAATTGCACACGATAATTAGTTCAGGCATGCCTCATTAATTTATAATATATAATGAAACGTCATTCGGAACACGCTACAGGAATTTCGCCCCTAAAATAGCTTATTGTATAAATACGATGCTGGCTATTCACGTCCACAAAAAGGGTTCTACGTTTTAGTAATGAGCTAGCATTTACAACACAATGAGGCCTGTATATCAATTTCATGAATTTAATCTATTGTGTCACGGAACCTTGTAAATTATATAATTTGAACAATGTCGTTTCAAAGTGAAATTATAATTCTAGCGGATGGAAACTGTGTTTTATGGTTGTGCTACTGTAATTTGTGACACTGTCCTTCTTATCACGAAACCAATTATTTTTCTAACAACTGGATGAATATAAACCTATTCTTTATTTACTTTTAATTTGACTTTAAACAGAGGTTACAGTTCTTTTCATAATAGGATATACCAAGATATGTATGAAATACAATTAGAAGTCTTACATTTAACACGAAAAACCTTTTATCACGAACATCGTAGTCACATTAAAAAAATGTATTTTAATGTAGCCCTGAAAGCAATTTAAAACAGGATGAATGGATTTTTGAAGGTAACGAGGCAACGGTATAAATGGAGTAAGCACCACCCTTTTTATGATAGCTGATATGCAAACGTTTTACATATTAATGAACAAACGCCGCATACAACCATTTTGAATTATTCCTTTATGTACCTGTAATGTAATGACCGAGTGAGGAAAATGATGTATTACTGCGAATATCGAAAAATCTCAAGATTTTATGCTATCAATCTCAGTAGGTATATGACCGCCTCCTTCGTACAGTGGTTGACGCGTGAGCGTAGCACCGACGGGTTCTGGGTTCGATTCCCGGTGGAGACGTAGAAAAAAAAATGTCTCGGTCTGGCAGGACACAGAAGGCTGATCACCTACTTGTCGCTAGAGAAAATCGACCAGTGAAACAGATGTATAACGCCTGCCCCTGCCCCCACTAGGGGACATGGGACTTGTAGCATCACAATTAATATTTTATTACAATAATTTCGCTCATACATTGATTTAATTATTGTACACCATAAAGACCCAGAAAATCTTTATAATAAAGTACTTTAAATTAGCTTGGCCTACGTTGAACCCATTTTAATATATTATTCAAGAATACAAACGGTAATTTACTTGAATTGTACATGATTTTCTCATTATTTAACTATTCATGATGTGATTACAACAGCTTGATGAATAGATCAAACAATTTTGATCATAAATATAATATGATTCTCTTTTCCAAAGGTAATTGAAATTTATTGACAGTCAACAAAATCTGGGGATAAGTTAGATGTTCGATTATAAAGCTGAATGTTTGTAAGGATAAATAATTTGGAAAATCCAAAAGTGCACGCCTCATAATTTTTTTTTTAATAATTATCTATTAATTATTATTTTTGTTTATTTAATAACAATTAAACCACATCGAATCAGACCCTGAAAAATGAAAGGGTTCTATTCCTGAGCATACTCAAGCGTAAGAGAAAAAAAAGACTCGATTAGTAAAGTATTTCGGTCGCTATCGTGTTAACAAGAAAATCCTCCGCACATACAGACACACGGACGTCCAAGACAGAACTTTTTTAAACTGTTTTTTAACTAGTTTAAATAACAAAAATGACATAAAAAATATCATGAATGTTAAAAATAGTGTTTTTTCTTAATATGTGTGTGTATGTATTATCTTACAAGTGCAATGTATGATACATAAAGACATTTTAAGTTTGAAAAATCAGATGTTTTGCGCGAAGTGACAGTAGTACCCACCTCAACGCTTCGCTTATGAGGCGTGCAATAGATCATTGTCACTCTTTCATGCAAAAACAATTTATCGATTGAGTATGAAATTTGGTACAGAGACAGATATAATAATAGGTAATTGTAGTCTACATAGCAGAATATTTTCAAACGAGTACAACTCAACTCGAAGTCGGCTCGAGTAGCTATGTATTGAGCATGTGACATAGTAATAATTAGCCTGTATTCACAAAAATACAGGCACATAATATTATTTATATTAAAGTAGTATTTAAACATTTCCCGAAATACTTTCCATACTATTTAGATCCACTACAAAGGCATAAACCGGACACAATTCCCATTGCTGGCCATTCACTCAGAAATTCTATAAAAACATAACATATTGTCCCCAGGGTCAGAGGACCTCAGGCGATTGATATGGCTTGACCAAGAAAGCTGATATGCATATAAATAATGCACTGCTATACTTATAACATAGTATAAAGAGAAATATAATATATAATTGTATACAGCTGCAGAGTTTGTGTGAACGCGCTCAACTCAGAAACAGAACCGATATCAAACATTATTTCAATGGATATTTAGATACATGATCCCTGAGTACTTTATAATATTATGTAGGTATAGCCTATAGGCTATGTACCACGGGTAAAGCCGGACGGAGCGCTAGTCTACTTAGACATAATATGTATATTGTCAACCGCCTTATTTCAGTTGTTTACTATTGCTACTTATTCTTCGGCGAAGGCTAACAAAAATCAATATGTTGGTCTAGTGTGGGAGAGTTCAGAACGTTTATCTAAACTTGTCGGTACAAAAAAATCGATTCGAATAAATAAATGAAAAACACACTGGGTCTTCACATATTATGATAATTGAGTGAAATAGTTCTGTATTTTTACAGTAATATAATAGGTAAGTACCTATATCGCTTATATTTTTGAATATATGTGATTCATCATGTATTGATATTTTTGTAGTCCTCAGTATGGCTACAGTTATTTCATACGATGCGACCATGATGTGACTGTCAAAACCAATCAATCTGATCAAAAAATGCACTTGAATTTATATTTTAAAATATTCCCAAGTTCTGATGAATCCGTTACTGTCAGTGAGTTTCTGCTATCCTACAATTTTACATTGTTTCAACAGCGATTTCAATTAAAAAGTTGGACAACTGTTTACCAGTTTCGATTTAATTATTCCAACATTTAATATGTTTAGGATTGTTATTATAAATGAAGAGGAATAAAATTGAATGAGGCGATAAATTCTGAATCATTTTAGGGAATATATAAGTACAATTTATGAAGGATCGTTATACTTGTCGAAAAAAATACATGAAAAGTTAAAAAGGGTGAGTTTTAACATGAAATATTAAATAATGGGGTTTTACGCCACCCAAAATTCGTGATAACATTTAATCCGACATTTGCTACCAATTTATTATGGTTTCACATTGACTTTCAAAAAATACTGTCTAAATAAAATGATAAATATGGATGTCACAAATCTACAATGTTCGTAAAAATGTCCAATCAGCTTATTTCTTATAATAAAGAAGAAAATGCTACAACAACAAAATATTTTAAGAATTAACTTTTCTATTTAACATGGACAACGATATTTATCTCAAGAACAAGCTCAATCAGACCTTCCATTAAAAAATAAAGTATTTCTCTCTTCTCGGCGATCGGCAATTAAAGTGAGGCGAGGCGAGTTTTCAAATACTTTACGTTTTCTTACTACGAGCACTTTGATATACCGATCTAAATTAATTGCTTATTTCAAAGAGCTTCATTTACTAGTATTAAGTGGGAATACATTTAAAAAAATAAAATTTTAACGCTCCTCGTTTACGCTCAGTCAAACCAATTTGTTTTCTAAACACGCGAACCTTCGTCAAAACAAAAAGTAGGGAAAAAACGTGCAATCTAAGGAACCCGCATCACTTAAACATTTCTCTATCTGGCTTTCGTTTCCGCATTTGGAAGTGAGAGATTTAAAAATTCGGCAATTAATTTAGCGCATTTAACAAAAGCGTCAAACATTTGGAGCGGCCGTGTAATTAAGCTCTTGTAATTAGGGCTGTGCTTTGTAGATTTCCACACTACAATTGAACTAATTTCACTGGCGCAAACGGCTTTTTAGCGAAGCCATACGGGCATTACTTAGCGCTTGCTTATTGCTTTATAATCCCTGGCTTGACGATTACGAGAGCTAACAGAATACTCTGCTGATATGCTTTTAATCTTTAGCTGATACGAGGATAATTGTAGAACACGAACGTTCTTTCGTTCCTCTTTTAATGCTTTGTTTATTCGTATTCTTAACATCATCTTTTATACATTTATGTAATCATATTCAAATTATTCTGAGTGAATATTTGTATTTCAAAGGGCAATTGGTTTGGACAAAATTATTTCAATTCATATCAGGCTTCTGTAAGCCTATTATTTTCTAAATAGGATATCTATAAAATATGATCAATTAATAAAAATGATTTTGCAATTTATATACAATCCACACAAAATGTTATAAAAGATGGCGCCTTTTGACGAAAAGGAAGATGTATTACTATGAAATAGTTTAATATAATAACTTTCCATATGATTACAAAGGAACTCTTGTTTGCGATTTATGTAGTTGTATTAAAATGGATATAGACTCTACGTACTTCTGATCCTTTTATGAATTTAATATAACTCAAGAATGTCTGAACGAATATTAATGACTTTTTGTTTAGTGGATTTATGTCCGCTGGATTAAGATAATAACTACAAAAAAATGAAAAACTAAATATAGTCAGATGCCCGAATAGCAGGTATAATGTATGTATACTAAGATAAAATTGTTGTGTGTTCCATAAATAAATAAATAAATAAAAATACAAAATACATCATTGGATGGGGGATATTTGTCTAGACTTGGATACATCGCATAGCATTAAAATACAATAAAATATATTTGAATTATCTGCAGACTGGGATCCGTTGCAGTATGAGGACCGCTTGTTTGCTTTAGAAAATTGAAAATGCAAAATCACGATAGCGTATGGTTTGTAGAACTTGGCTCGTACTGTCATAAAATATGTTTAAAGTTTGAAATGAGTTTTCATGTAATCAAACCCGTTCGACTGTATTGATTAGAGTCTAGTATAAGGTATTCACATTTGCAGTGGTATCTGTTATTGCATTGCTTGTTAAATGGAATTTGTATGAAATTTGAGATAAAATATGATTTACTCTGTAACATTGTAGCAATATTCGCAAATATTTCTGGCCATTTACGCGTGGTTTAAAAAAAAATACAAACTCTCATTTGATGTGATGTTATTAAATACAGATTATAACCTACAAGTCTAGTTGTAAAACGATAAGATTATCTTGTAAGAAAAATATTCCCAGAAAGGTGTTACAAATTTTTGTTGCGTATAATCTTTCGCTGTCCGTTTTATACGAACCCAAAAGTACACTGCTTTTCCTCGTTTTATATCAAAAGAAACTCAAGCATCGGTCTGAGTACACCTCGCGAAAATTAAAATTTAGCTAAGTATTTTAAAGATATCAAAGAAAAGAAAATAACGAAATTCTACGTCCGTCGGTAGTTACGAGACGGATAAATTGCAAGTCACATAAGTTGCATTGGAAATGTAAATTCGTTCTTTAGTATTCTCGAATCTTCCTTTTGCGATACGTAGTTTTGTATGAAATTAAACATTTTCGAAGTGCTGCTCAAATGTTTTAAGACGGGAATACCTAACTCATTATATTTCCTTCACGGGTGGAATATTATAATGTGGAGAGAGGATAATATATGTAACGCGAGAAGACGGTACACCGTATATCGCATATTCACGCTGTGGTTTCACGAATATTTGCACATATAGTTACGCGTAAACAAGTACTCTTCTAAATTAATTTACGAATTTTGTACAGATCTTCAAACTTTGTGCTTTCTATGAATTATGTGCTCGATAAACTATTACAGTGAAGCTTTCAATTAATAATTTGCTACAATATCTAGAATGCCTTTTTAATTAAGTTTATCTCAAACTGAAAATACAGCAAATAGCAATTATTTACATTGATATTTGAGCATGTATTTTATGTGGATAGATTTATAGCAGAAGATCAGTGGATTGTTGAATATTTATAATAAGTGATTCAAATAGATATGTATTACTTTAACAACACAAAATATGCAGTACATTTAATAATAATTCTAATGTAAAAATATACAGTAATATACACTATGCATGTATGGTTGAAACCGCAGAATGCAAATGCTAGGTTTCATCTGAGCGTGAAAACAAAACCCGCTGAAATGACAAGAGCTAAATATTGTGAATTTTTAAAAATATAGTTTATTTTCATTTATATTCAATGAGTTAATAATAATTTATTTTAAATCTTTCACTTGGTATGATCTTTTCATATCTGTCTTCTATGAGGGTTTTCGCCATAATCCACCACGCTGGCTAAGTGCGGGTTGGTGAATGTCAAAAGTCATTGACCTTTGGATTTTTGGATTTACACGTTTCCTCGCGATGTTTTTTCTTAGCCGTTTTAAGCAGTGATATGAATAATGTGCAGATAAATTGAAAAATGAATTTATAATTCACGCAGAAGGAACAATCTAATAAACGACGACGACCCGCTGCGTATTAATTTATTCATAGATGTTATGTTATTAAATTAAGTTCCCTACCATAGTTACATTAAAATATCATTTTCACACATATTTTTCTGCCCTATTCGAACAAGTTATCTCGTTTGACCTTAATCTCCACCCAATATTAATTATCCATGATTAGACATGATTAGATAATCTATGTTAGTTTACTATGAACACTCATCCAAGGAGCCGAAAAGCGTTAACTAATATTATGTAAAAAAGTTCTTATTAATAAGTAAGTATAAGAATATACCTAATAAAAAAAATCAGACAGACAGTACCTAGATTGATAACGCAAACATTGAGAAAACATCATTCATATATCACTAAGCATAAACAAAACACTCGCGAGATTCATGAAATAATATGATCATTTTCCGTTCTCTGTGTCTCGCAATCGAAACATCAGCATATTCGGCATTCAGAAGGAATCTGTTTTTATTTCAAGTAAGGCTGTATCGATAAATAAAGGCTGAATATCTTGAAGACATTTCCCTTTTTCTACATTTACACACTATCTTCCAACCACATGTGTACGTTAGGAACATTTGACTATTCGTGAGAAAAGATTAGAAAATCTTTACTGTATAGTTTTTGTCGAACTGCGCCAGAAGAAGGCTTTATTTTCGAGTGGCTTTTATGAAAACGGAGATAAATGCGTTATGTTTTTTTTTTTTAGTATAATCACGAATTATGAATTCCTTCTATTGGACCTTTGCGAGAAACAAGGCTTATCAAATAAATAATCTATTATAAAAATGAAGTACTAAATACATATGAATTCTATCAAAGTAGGTAGGAAAGAAAATAAATTGTGACATAAAATAAGGCTGTTCTAGGTCTTAAAAATTAAGGAAAAAAATATGTATATTGTAGGTACTTTACAACTGCACCCAATAAAAAAACTATTTAAGCAAACACTATTTATTAAAAAAAGAATTACCTTTATCTTCCCTCTAACGAAGTGATGTTTCTGAACGACGAACTGAATTGTGCTGTAGGCGGTCCACAGGCTGCCGTTCTCGCCGCCCCCAACCCGGTGCCACACGTGTTGGGAAAGAGCCTTTAATTGAACAATTAGTTGAAATCTTATACTCGAAGTAATAACAATTAGATTTCATTCGGTATTATTCTCAATTAGACTTTGAAAACAGGAAGAAAAACAATTGCTAAGACCTTTAACGCAATAGTTAAAATAAATTCTGATTTTAAATTTTTATTGATTGACGATTTTATTAATTTACAATTAATTGTATTTTGTATTTTGACACTTACACTTATTAAGTACCTACTTATTTGTGAACATCTTATTTGTATTAGTACTATGTATACTATGAACACAAATGAAATATGGATAATAATTCTCAGTGCAATAAATTAAAAGGTATTAATGCGACGTTTAATTATGTTTATCACACAATCCCATAAGCACGTCTTTGCAAACCTTGATGCTCCGTAATTATAACGTCGAAAATGAAAAATCATCAGATTTCAGTAGACACCTTTCGCACCCCTAAATTTAATTTATTTGCAAATATGCGAAGCCATAAACGTGTCAGATATGTTTCATGAAAGTAGGACCCAAATTCCGAATTATGGATGCATTTACATTCAACGAGGGAATAAAATTTTATTCACTTCTAACGTTACAAAACATACATTTTGATTAATCAAAGAAAATTGAATAATTTGAGTATTACTTTCAGAGATATCGAACAATTAAATATGTATTGAAAAAAGAACATAATAACGTTTTCCGTTGAATCTATAATGTCTTTGATCAATGTAATTCATTCATTATTTAAATGGGATTTGGCCTTGAAATGCTTCTTGTAATTATTAATTTGTAATTCACGAATAATACTTATAATATTTACCATCTATAAAATGTTTTTTTGTTTTCTGTAGTCAACACTCAACAATACTACTACAAATACTACTCAACAAATTAAAGTAGTGTAATAGCTTACAAAGTTAAATTACCTACTTGAAGAAATTATGACCTTGACAAAATTATGAAATTAAGACTGTGATATATTAGAAAAAAAATTCAGTTACATTTTTTTAAGACAACTCTACGTGTGATAAGGCGAGTTAGCATCGGATTGTGGCTTGAATACTGTTAAAAACACATGGTAACAATATGCAGAAATCAAACATTATTTCGTACAATATAAACAATCTCATTTTATTTATTTATCAGGACACGTAGGTATCAATAATACCTACATACACCAACACACGATCAGAAGATTGCAATAAAATTTCCATTTCCCATTTATTAAAGCCTTTGATGAACGGAAAATTTATAGAGCAAAGATATCACAATTTTGCGCGCCAAATAAATGCTTTTTCGTTCCGAAATCCGGTCACAATCCTACGAATAGTGAAAATAATCTCACCGGTTCGTTGTTGACGAAAAACGAGAGATTAGCTGGGGGCATGGAGTCATGACTTATGCATTCTGCTTTTAACTTCATCCCGGGCCGGTAGCGACGCTTCAGCCCATTTAACTCCGGATCCGATTTCGGCAAGTCTGCAAACCATCCAAACATTAATTCTATTTTATTAAACGTATATCACTTCGTACGGAATAGTCGTCGAGAATCTACGGATTTTTTTTATTATTGGCCTTGAATGTTATTTTGTTACGAAATTGGAAATCAATCAGCATATTACAAGTACCTAAACTTCAATATAAGTGACGAAAATACTGCAAATTCGATACTACTATTTAGTATTTATTATATCACCATACAACAAATAAGACAAGCTTCCACTACAAGTACGTGTACAATGTACATAAGAGATGAGAGATCGTCGTTGATTAGATTAGTTCAACCCTTTCAGTCGTTAACAAAGTACCTAATATTTAAGTACTCCTACATTGTCACTACACGGATGTACATGTTGATTTAGTTCGGGTACCTGTATATAGAAACAAAACTATAACTGTATAAAAAAATAATCGGCACTCTCCAAAGAGCGAGCAGCTAATTGATTCGCGACATATTTACATTGCCATTTAAACATATTAAATTTAAAACTTTACTTGCGTAAACTAATAAAATATATACCAGACCGCTATACTCTATAACCTACCAAAGAAGAATAAAACTATCCTCTTTGACGTTTAATTCTGGTAACCTTTAAATAGGAGCTACCGTTGTTTAAAATTGTTTGACCGTCAAATGAACACAGTCGCATGTGCTCGCACCGCAATTTGCTGGCTGTCCAAGCTTAAAAACTTTTCGAAGCTCTCAATTTTACTACAGGATTTTTTAAATTCACTTTTTTGCTATCAGTTTGTTTCTCAATCGAGTTTCATTTATTTTGTTATTTCTCTTGTAAGTAGCTTTGGACATTTTGTAAAGTACCTGCTACAAAATACTTAAAAGTAAATTTCTAGGTACAAATACAAAATTCAGTATTATTTTTCACTCAAGATTAATCAACTACAATGAATAAATCACGTTTAAAATCCGTCAAAACCTTTCTCTGAACCTTTCAAAAGTTATTCTGTGAATAACATTTACCTACTCGTTAAAAGCTTTTTAATTTGAAATTGTAAACTTTGTCCGTTTATCATGGATAAAAATGTTTATTTATTTTCATTTGTTATAAATAAAAATTTCTGTTACACAGATAAATTGAATTAAAACAGATAATACAAATATATCAAATAACAGTAGCATAACGGAAGAAATATTTTTATATCAATATTTGAGTTCGGAATTTGCAATTTTTGTATGGATACAATGTTTTCGTAGCTAATTTGTTAAATGAATACGTTTGTTGGGATAAATTAAGCCAGAAACAATTATACATAGCTTTGTATCCAATGTAGTGCAAAATATATTATATAATAGCAGAAAATATAGAGTTTGTGCGTCACATTTTACCTAATATAAAAGTTACCCGCTACATGCCAACATCGAAGGAATTTTCTACAACTCTATGTATTTGTAAGTAATCGTGTGCTCATATACAAATTATTACCGTTAAGTATAATGTCCTGAAGACTCATATTATAAAGATGTACGTTAAACGTTCACATAAACAATTTATTTTTACTTTTATCGAAATATGTATTACATTAATTTCATGAGCATTAAAATATCCTGAATAAATTTTTAATAAACAAAAATGCTTTTAAATGTTTCATTTAAAACTATGAAGGTTTAAATGAATTTTTAGTTTTATTCTGCATTAATTGCTCGTAATGGGGGAAAATTTCAAAGCCATATCGGTGTCAATTACGATACGGCAGACGGCTCTCATAACACCGCCATTATTTTAAAACGAGTTACTTATAAGCCTTATATTGCGACAAAATTTAATATTCCACATTGCTTGAATATAAAAATTTTTAAAATAGCTTTTTAAATAATACGTTTTTCTTGTTAAAATTATGATAGGACCTTCGTATAATTTAAAATTTGTGGTGCTTTTTTTCAAAGAGAGTGACTCTTTAATTTTTTTGAAAATAATGTCGAATTTATGAACTCATAAATCATTGATATAATCCGAACAGTTTCAGAAGGTAAAGTTCCTTCAAGCGCGTGCGTAAACATATTTGTATCTTTTTATTTTTCCACATCCAAAAAACGAGAGAAACGAGTTGTTAAGTCTTCTACATGATCAAACCAACTATTACTTTGTATAACTGGGAGTCAAGCAGGCTTTGGTAGGATCGAATTGGGCCAAGGGAAGTTACCATACTTTCATGGAAAATCGTCAGTTTTAACTTTGAACAGTGTAGGTGGAGCGAGGCCCGGTTTACTTTCCTCACCTCTTTTAACTCTTTGCCTTTTTATTTATCCTATCTCTTTTAAAAAGCCCGCAAACCATTTTCAAAAGCGTTACCTAAGAAGTACATATTACCGCAGTAATATTATTGAATTCAACTATTTTAAGACTAGTTTTCAAACAGTCGATATATCTATCGTCTTTTTGATAGACATAAAATGGATATACGTGATCAAGAGTTAGCAAGCATAAAACGATTCAAAAATGCATTGCCAACAATATAGTTGTTTTCATATCTGTAATGTACCTGTACCGTTTCTCGTTCAGCCACTACCGCTGCAGCTGTAACAGTAAATAAACTTTTATTAGTTGAAAGCTTGAAAATAGAACGCGAGTCTCGCAGAAAATGTACGGAAGCAATATTCATCCTCCACCCTTTCCGTGGTAAACTTTAGTGAATGACTTCTATTTATATCTCAAACCTTACGCATACACTGGTGGCTTTCTTCGAATGACTTGACACTCGCCTAAGGATATTCCCGGATTTACGGCAATGAATGCTGCTCTGTATGAGTATCTACGCCTGAAGAATATAAATATTATGTGTAACTGGATTCTACGCAGGATTTAATAACTATAAAATCGTAAGACTAGTTGCACGTTGTTGGCGAATTTATAGTTTCGTTTATTCTTCCAAGAATCGCTGAGATGCCTGGCGAAATTGTTTTGATACAAAAAGTTCTATCCGATTATGTTCTTGCTTTTACTGAGTTCTGGAGGTTATAAGGCCATAAACTGATGATATGAAGGATTCCGTTACGTTATAAGTTCTAACCCTTCTTTGATATAAGGGTCCGCATTTTTGTGCCTGTTTTATTAAACAAGTGTACAATATATGAGGATACAGGCTTTTATCATAATGATGAAAAGCTTCTTATACTGCGCACGTTCCTTCCGACAATTTTGATTAAATTGATATATTGTTATCCTTAAGACTCGGTAATTCACTTTACTCGTTTTTCTATATAATATGTAAACCCGGGGTCGCTTGTTTTTAATGCAAATATCAGCAATGAATTTCGTTCGTCCCTTTGTAACAACGTCGATTGTTTATAAACAAACATCCCCTCTTTGGAGATAGGGAGTAATAAAAAAGATAAAAAACAATGTACCAATTTTATATCTATTTTGGCATCAGAAATCTTGTAATTTTTATATTTTGGTTGTTCATTGTAATTATATAACTTTCAACGAGATGTGAAACTTTATAATTACGGTACTTTTTGATTAATAAATATGTTTCGCAATGTTAAAATCATTTATTAAGATTGCTTTCTATAAATAGTCTTTTTGGAGATTGATAAATAATAACTGAGTTTTAATTGATCTAGAGTGTAAAATTTGGAGTTTTTACAAAGCCATATTTGAATGAAAAAGGCTACTATTTATTAGATACCCAATTTATTAGATTTAAATAACTGAATCACGAGAGGTATATAAATAATCTTTATTAATACGAACAATTTAGAAACTTTGAAAGTAAGTATTTAAATTTGTAAACGATAGGCTTTTCCACTAAGAGTATTAATTACTCTCATTGTTAGAAAAAACATGCAAAATATTGACCAATTTCAAATTGAAACTTAAGGCCAACTGCTAATTTATAAATTAATCAATGATATAATATTAGTTAAATTTATTTAGTTCTATATCACTATTTCAATTTCTATAGATAATGGACTAAACTACTAATGGTCCTAATACATAGTTCAAAATAACTAATAAGCCAACTTTTCTATGTTGTTTCCCAATTGTATTTGGTATTCGATTTATGCGAATTTGATATCTTTAATTATTTAAACTAATTGCTGATTTAAATTATCAGTGTGGTAAATTATCAAAACGCATTTAGATTTTTTAATATTTGATGTATTCACGTTGTGTTAAAGTAAGTAGAATTATTTGAAATTGTAACTGGCAATATTATTGCATTTTAATTTATAGTAGAGCCATTTTAATAGGCAACATTTGACAGTTCAACAAAATTCAACAACGTAACCTAGTAACGACGACATAGAATAACATGATATTTCGTTTTGTTGTAACTGCACATTTGCTTAACTTTTTTCAATTACGATTACATATTTATAATAATAATGACCGATGCAACTAATTTTAGGATTTGATTTTACTGATAAACCATTCTAAACATAATAAACATTTTCTTATTTAAAGAACTGACGTCGCTACAATTTTGTGTCAATAAACCTTTTTTCTTTTTAAATACCAGAGACGTTACTCTAAAAATCGAAATCTGACATCTAGAATCGAATGCATTGATTACTTGGGAATAAAAATCATCATAAATTATTGACATGTATTTCAAGTTCGATTGACAAATGTTTCAAGTCCGTATCGATTAATTCGCTTTAATCGATGTTTTTAAGCAGGTTACCTATGAAGATAAAATTGATAGACGTCAAATGTTGCCTATTAAATTGGCTCAACTATAAAATATTTATTTAAGAGCACATATAAACTCTACTTATGACTTCATTGGGGACTACGAAAATAAATCGATACAATAAAAGATTCAATTATACTTAGTGCTAAGACTGCATTGTTGGAGCAGAATCCCTTTTACAAAGCGTTTCAATTTTTTCATTACCAAAAAACACACTTTCACAATAATGGACATCGCAGATTAAAGACGAAAATAAAATTCAATACGCCTTTACTTCGCCTTTTATTTAGACCTAACAAGATATTTCAGGATTATTTCTACGTTCACGGTCAGTTTAAAGTGGCCTGACCGTGACCATGGCGGAGACGAGCCAATCGAGAATCCAATCTAATAAAAATCGTAGTAAAATCCCGTCCATTACAAAAAAGGCTATACAGTTAATTTGATTGGAGAGTTGCGGATTGAGTTGGCATTCTGAAGCAAATACAATCATAATATTTTTGCAGTATAAAGAGGAATAATTTTTGCTACATTGCAGCGCTGCATATTTGATTTCGAAGTGCATTATGTTGGTAATAAGATTGCTACCCTAATACTAGTAGATTCTTTATATGTAGGTTCCTATATTGGTTGCTGTTTTGGTTGTTATGAAATCATTATTAAAATTAATATTACCTACTTATATATTATGTTCAATTTTACGATATGCATATTCAGAGCACTTTATTGATTTATGTTACCTACTTATGCCGATTACTAGCAATAAAAAAAGCTTATAAACTCTGCTCGTAACTAATTTTTTTAATTGTGCAAAGACGCTAAGCCGCTTAAAACTCGATTCATCAAATGTAGTTTGAAACTTATAATTAAGTTTTGTGAAGTGCACTCGCCGACTAAATAATAAATTGCGTTAAATATAAGTGGCAATATTCGTTTTATTTTGAATTTATTCATTCGATTAAAAATTTGTGAAACTTGGATAATTTTATGTTGATTTGTTTTTTGAAGAAGAATAAATGTGGTCAATGCCTCAGGACACAAAAATTCAATTCAAACTGAAATTGAGATATCATCACTAAACATTTTCAGATATTTATTGAACTTTATCGCAATCGTTTTATATTTTTACTGTTTTTTTTTTAATAACACCCACCATTGATATGACCTTCTATATCCAATTTACATGCGTAAAAGACGTGAAGCAAATTAATTAACTAATCAATTTCATTACCTAAGTTATACTTCAAAGGCATTTTCGACCATAGTACTCATTTGTATTATTGTTAGAAGTCATAATAAAGCCCCGAAACAATGTTATTACAAACATAAAATGTATGTACATTGTACATACAACAAGTAATCGTCAGTTCGTCACACCTTCCTTTTATTGATTGAAAACATGCCTTGTTTGGAAAACAAACGTGTTCATACAAAAACGAGACATTTTCATCAATCAAATTGGACATGATGTTGAATAGGTATATGGTATAACTATATATGTTCGAAGTCTTTGAAAATGTAAAGAGATCAGTTGGGTGGTTCTAAATATTAGTTCAGACATCAGAATTAGGTATGATCATTTTGTAACGGTTGCTTGTCCTAGATTAGTTTTTGGTACATTTTTTGCGAGTAATATTACCTGAATTCTATATTAATAAAGAAGAATAGCGACAAGCATCCTTATTATGTTTCCTGTATTAATCAGTCCTGCGGCTCAGTTCTAACGTAAATTAAGTATTTTTTCACTATTCCAGCATACTGGTTTCTGCAAAAGATTCTACACCTATATTATCTGCCAAGAAAGTAATTGGTAAAATATTTTTTTACAGTGCTAAAATAAAACCAAGCCAGTTTTCGGGTTAAAAATAATGTGGCTTTTGCGTATGTTTCCTTAAATGACTACAGTTTCAAGTACAGTTCAGTCAAAAGACTAACCTTTCATTTGGAATGCACTCCGTTGTTGAAGTTGCAGGCATTAATTGAAACTTCATCAACATACCCATTAGAAATTCTAACTATTCCACGTTAAAGACAATATGTAAATTCATCTCCTCGTATGAAATTTTGTGAACGAAGTACCAAATATTTAGCGAAACTAAAAATATTCCTATATACAGAGTTGTGTAAATAAATTAATCATGGCAAAGCATGTTAACAAAGCTTCGCAACTTAATATGCAAAGAATTAATAAACTCCCTTACCCAAACCGCAAAGACATTTTTCGTAAAAAATCCTCCAAAAATATGTCAGCTCTATGGCTCTATAAGAATACTTCTTTTTCCAATATCTGAATACAGTCTTTAGGTACTAAAATACCTTAAAATTGTCTGAGTTTCAATCTTTTAAAATTGAGCTAAAATATATTTTGACTAAAAGAAGCAAGAGCTCATAAATTTTTCACTAAAATAACAGAGCCGGCATCAACCACGAAAGCAGATAATGCTGCTTTGCATCTACCTCGTAAAAGGTAAATTTTGTAAGATCCTAATATAAAACTTAATTTAAAGTATAGTATTAACCTTTGAAATTCACTCTATTCTCAGCTATAAAACTTCAAGTGGCCAGAATTTTATGAAGGATAAAGAATTTGCTCACCGTGGGACCAAACGTGGTCTTAACTTCGAAAGAAAAATACAAGATAATATGTTAACTTGTTTTAAAGTAGGAAAAAAATAAAAATGTTGTGTGGTTTTATGAAACCACGGTAAAAGTGAAACTGTTCGAACGGTTCCGAACACTGCTTTGTGTAGCGCATGTCGCGTGACGGTCGGCTGCCGAGTAGGTATACCTACTCGGCAGCCGCGAGACACGCGACATGCGCTACACAGACCAAAAAGTTTGAGACGATGTAATAAAAGTTTCACTTTAATAAAAGATTGTACTGCGGTATGAGGGACCCTGTATTCAATATATTGGGTATTCAACAGAACGTTACAGTTACACGAAAATTTAAGTACACAATATCGAATTAAAAAATACATTTCAACTCTACTCAGGTCGTTCGTTTCGTCTCTCGGTGTTTGTAATTAAACTGCTCCAAAACAGCTTGTTCCATTTTAAGAAATTTGTTAGTTTATATTACAATTAAATATAAATTAAAAATACTTTTCTCTTCCTACTCATGAATTAATGTACCGCAAACCCCATATAACTGTTAAATTTCCAAGAAGTATTGAAGACATTCAATTACTTTGTATTAATTATATTCAATGATATTTCATTCTAGAAACTGGAGTTAAAGATACTTAATTATGATTTTTATTTTGGCATATCAATTTTATTACATTGAAATAAGGGCGCTCCATATAATTTCATTAAACTTTCTCATCACATGATAAAATTGATTGTCGAGTATTACGAAATAAATTGTAAATTCTCTTATATTCTGGTATCCATAATATAATCCAAACACTGATGTATATCACAAACAACTCATTAACATTATGCGGTAATACTGCTAATGTTTTGCGTTCCTGCTTTACGGCGGTAATGATATTTTGTACTAAACCTCTATCCCAGCTTTGTGTATAAAAAGCACGAATATTCATTACAACATTTATATGTTTATACTACAGGTTGAGGTCTTATGCAGTTCATTTTATATGAAAAAGTGAACTGTATTGCTGAATTAGTACTACATAACAATGAAATTTCTTTTTGTGATTTTTACATCTAATTTTTTAAAAATACTTACAAAACTTTCGTAATTTCACATGCATTCACTTTTAGACTGAGTAGCTTCACAATGTTTATATTATTTTTTCGACAAGGCAAGAAAGGTTCTAACGGAGAGAAAAACATTTAATTTATAAAAACAACACTTTTGTTTTTCTATACAAACCACTCTGTTACCAGCTGTCCAATATTTTTCGTCAAACAAAGTAAAAGAAAAGCGCGTTAGGATTATCTCGGATTAGGATAATAACTGCTAACATTTTAAAATACTGACGAAAAAGGCTGGACTGAGAGTCAGAGCGAGCAGAAAATATAAAATTAAAATGTTTAAAACTGGATTCAAACCTTTCTTAGTTCTCATATTTTCTATAGACTCGGAAGTCGTATCAAAATCGTTTCCATCTCGAAAAGTGACTAGAGAAACAGTCAGAAAAACAGTAGGTATAGGATATAGTGAGCTTAATAGAATCTGTAGTCGTTACACAGCCCGAAAATACTGTGTTTCGTAAATTAACCCCATAGCTGTTACTAGCTATGTTAGCGCCGTTATAAAAATGCATTCAAAAGCCCGAGTAGGAGGGGCACGTGCCAAAAATCGGAAAAGCGCTGACATTGCCGCCATATGTAGCTTTGCCAAAACTAATCGAAACTTTGAATGAGAAAAATGTGGCTTTTGACGCGAGTGCAGCTCTACACAAAAGGTCACGACACCGCACTGTTATACTCGTACTTAAATAAACAGTTGGAAAATGGCTCTTATTCTACGTATGCTGGCTCAGAGCTTACATTTCAAATACCTAGGGTTCCGTTTAAACGAACCCCTATCGGCTTTGATGTTTGTGTACGTACCTACTAATCAAAATTCTGCGGACCTTATCAATAAGAACGAAGCCCTATTTGAATGCCTCATCAATATCTTTATTTTTTGCCATTATAAAATAGGAACACAATAGCCCATCTTACCATTTCATACTAGTTCGATGTATAGCATACTAACAGAATAAAAAAATCGATACATTAGCTCTCAAATACTTTCAAAAATACACAATTTAAAGTATATCAAGATTCAGAATTAGTAATGACGTGTGACAACATATTTCCACAATTCTAAGTTTCCCAACAGCGTGAATAATATCTGAGTTTTACATATTATCTGAACTGAAGGCCAATATGCAACCACGAATACTGAATATAAAATATTCCAGCTACCCACAATAAAATAGAGAATCCAATATGGATTCTATTTTTAAATTGCTTCGAGAATGATTGATTAAAACAATTTCACCGTATTAGCAAGGATATTTCCATCTCATTACGTTTAGGCGGGTTTATCTGAAATGAAAGTATAATTTCGCGGCATTAATACAGATAAACGGAATATTTTTGTTTTAATATGAATCATAAACACGTGTACTTTTACTAGAAAATGTACAGTTTGTTTAAATGTAAGTTTAGTATAAGACTGAGTAATTAGTTAAATGAATGTAAAATTTTCCCTATTATTTCCCTATACAGCATAATATATCCCTATATTTCCATATATAGGGATATACGTTGAAGATTAATAGGTATTCATACTAAAAAAATATCTATTTTTTATATTATAAATGAACTTGGCATTTCGACGGCATTTAAGAGCGGTTAGTGAGTGGTACTTATCCGGTTTGCCGGCTATTCTTTCGGTCTTGAAATACTCGAATCCGTGTAAATGGCTTTTATTGTATGAAATTGTTTCTAGATTAAACGCTTGATACTTAATTAATTTTAATTTACTCTAAATTAAGCGATTTGTTGGCTTATTAAAAGTGATTAAAAAGCTAAAAACGCAGACCCTAAGCTAAAAGTGAAAACAAATACCTATAGATGCTAATGATTCGAACAACATTATCATTATAATTATTCGAACAACATTATCAATTCACAAACAACTTACTAAAATATTTAAAAAAAAACCTCTACGAAAAAGAAATTTATAAAAATTCAAAATACGCAAATTCAATGAATCCTCAATTTAATGAATCCTCAATTAATATGTTTCTAAAATATTTAATTTCTGATTGATTAATAAATCAAAGTACTTAGGTACTGAACCTAGACTGTGGTGAACCAATTCCTTCCACTCTAAGAAGCACTGAAAGATGACACAAACTAAAGTCAATATGCGCAGAAACAGAACTAACTTTCAATATTGAAACACTCTATCTTAAAGTTTATCTCGTCAATGTATGTTAAAATAGATCACACATTACATCCACCTACTGTTAATCTAAATTTAACAGTCTAATTAAATATGCCTTTTATGGAAATCTAGTTTAAACATTTCTTCACAGAATGTGTTAGTTTAAGGTTAAACAAATATTCCATGAGTAAAAGGTCAATTCTGACTAACTATTATACCAATACGCAGAAGCCCTAAATATTAAAACATGGTTTCTTTTCAATGAATCAGATCAGATACCTAATTTCTCACGAAAACTAGAAACAAACTTTGATAAAATACCGTAATACGAAAATACATAATACTATGTCTGTGTAATAAGTCTTTTTAATTATTAAAATGAAGCAGATGACAGTAAAATGAGCACAGAATCTAAAATCTAAGAAACAGTAAGAATAATGCCAAGCCTTCTTTATCTAGAACTTATATTCAAACACACGTAACATAATTTGTGTGGAATACACAGTACTAATCAGTAAGCTATGCCGGTACATTGATACCTGCTCGCAAAAAAAACTTTTACAATGTACTTACAAGTTAGTTCAACAAGGTAGCTCTTTACGGGTATTTGAAAGAAATGAACAAATTTCGACTAGCCTACAGGAGTTCCACACTATTGGTAAAAAGAAATGAAAAATATTTCGGAGTTATATTCGGAGTTTTATCGGAGGTTTTCTCGGTAGAATACAAGCAGTAATCAACTGCTGGAAAGCTAATTGGATCTGACCGTTCTCTTGGTTCTGTGGTCAAAGTTTTAGTTTTAGATTTGAGTCCATTCATTCCTGTAAGAAAATAAATCTCTATCTCATCTGATTACCATCCACCTTTATTTGTACTTTTTCCTTAGTTTACATATATACCAAGCTAATACGTGTCAACTACAGCCACAATGCATTGAAGAAAATATAACAAAATAAACCACTGTATATGATAAGTTATGCCACTTCTTGTAACAAAAATGAAACCACCAAAAGTAACATCTACATTCTACAAGCAAAAATATCATCTACAATGATCATTGAATTCATAGTTCTACCTTCAAGAATATTAGCTCTTACAGACTATCCTTCACCAGGCTTTATTTTGTTACTAATTCTACTTCAAACAGTATATCACTTACCAACAACATGCATAGCACCATGCACTTGTGCGGTGAGGAAGGAGGGCGCGTCCGCTGATACCTCACACGTATAGCGACCATGGGCAGTCCGGGTCGCTGATTTTATTGTCAACTTCTCTGCGTCGCTCTCGTCACGCTAAGGAGATAAAGAGAATAAGAAATAACATGTTACATTGAACAAGAAATAAATTTATATGTAGAGTTGAAAAAAATAGAGCTCCTGCCTCCTGAATTTAACCGACAATGACTATAAGGACAGCGCGAACACCATCGCATCGTGAAGCAATTATTGCGTGAAGCAGCTCGGTTAGTGAGGACTTGGCTTATCCAAGAAAAACGTGTTTGTCACCAATTGCCATGGGTAAGCCACGTCCACATTGATAGAGCTGCTTTGCGTGGAAAATGCTTCGCAGACTGCTCATTCTATGTGGACCTGCCTGTTTGTGTTGATGATGAGATGAAAATACAAAAGCACTCGCTGATTGAACAATTTTTATTGATCTGTAGGATAAAATGTGAATATTAAATGAAGTGTGTGTGTGTGAATACATCAAACGATCATCAACTTCAATTGCTATTTTATGACCTTTAGTGAACTGCTTCGCTAATTAGTGACGTCAATAAACGGACTAGTGAAGGTTGTCGCGTGAAATTAAATGGAAACAATTGGCATTTTTTAATATATTTCTAATCGGTCTAAATGCTTATAGATTGATATGGCGATAGGTGTTGTAGTACTACTACCTACGTAGTAGACAGTTTACATCACTGTACCTACATTTATCTTGTAAATGGTCACCTACACTTCTATAAATATGCTATATTTATTAATATCAGTTTATTGTTTTTTTCGCACCTTCTAGCTTTAATCAGTTTGAATTTAGACGGCATTGTGTGCCAAACCAAATACTTAAAACACAGTATTTCTCGAGTATTCACTTGGTTCACAATAAATTTATTACTATCGCCGCGAATATCTATGGAACTTACCTAGATATCAAATTTCGCAACACTAGATAAAAAAAAATATGAATAGTTTGTTTGTATGGTTGAACAATCTAAGTAGTTTCAGTAATTAGTAAATACTACTGGTCCATTTATCGAGGAAGGTAAAATTACATTCGTGACATATCCACATGAAGATACCAAAAACGTTCATATTGGTTCTAAAATGAATAATGAATATCATACAAAATCTCTCAAGCAAAAAATTGTCTTAGCACATAAAAATTGCTACTTGAATTATAAGAAAAACTCGATGCGTAGCTTTAGCTCTACATAAAAGATATGAATAAATTGCAAAAAGCGATGCCGCTATGAAATATGAATAATACCTACTAATAACTATTCTCCATTATTCTTTGAGTCAAAGTTTTCGAAGTCTGTCAGTTTCTTGTTATAAGAACGCCAAAGTTGGATATATAATGGATAAAACTGGTTTAAACGTAATAGGTTGGTTTCTCTCGATTCGTTTAGTTCTAATTTTCGAGAGCTTTTTGAATAAATGGAAGAAATATAAATATAATAACGCCTAAACTGATTTGTACCAAAGATAAATTTCTTAAAAATAGATTCCTAAATCATGACAAGATTATGTAAAAAACAATTTAGGGGACTATAAACGAATGTACTAAATATGATATGTGCTGTATTGAAAATTTGTCATATTATAAATTTGTCATAGTTCTCATGCAATAAAATTATAATACTTTTCCCGGAAAAATAAGTACAATTTATATTATTTCTGTATTTCTCTGAGTTTATTCTCAATCAAAAATAAGTCCTATCCATAAATATGCATTGATGATTCTTAATATTAAAAAGACAATTTTTAATAATATTGTCTTTTCTACGATATCTACGATATGAAAGTTCATTTCGATGAAAATATCTTTATTTCACTACAACTAAGAGCTAGCGTGCACGAGCAACTTTGTCTCCGCAACTATTTTGTCTCTCCACCCATGGGCTAGTATGAAAGTGCGCGCACGTAGCGACGCAACTCCCCATACAAATTGATGGGAGAGACAAAATAGTTGCGGAGACAAAGTTGCTCGTGCGCGCTCGCTCTAATGTCATATCAAAAAGATGGTTCTTGGAATCTCATTTTGCTTTTGTTTAACCCTATGTGATACATTAACTCGATATTATCCTGTTCATTTATCTCATAAAGTGTGAAAACTGGTCTTCTTATTTCAGGTATAAAACCATGATACTTTATACCTTTTGTATCCATCATCATTATTTTAGTGTTTACTTATTATGACTACTTATAAAAAATACGTCCTAAATCCAAATTATTTCTTCATTTTTATACCTTTCATGAAAATTAAAGTGCAGTCATTAGGTGAAATGCTCATACATTCCGTAGCAGACCGCTTAAGCCCAAACGTGAGTTTTGGCACATAGCACTATCCTGTTGGCGAAGCAAGCCAGCGACTTAGCTCGATCGTAGTTCCTCGCCAAATTCACAAATTAGAAAAACTAGTTACAGTCAAATAAAATTAAAGTATATTTGTAGTAAACATTTAAATTCGTGGCCATTAAAGATCCTGAAATAGCACGTACTGAGTTAAATTTAAAGAACTGAGATCTGAGTTAAATTTGAAGAACTGAGAAAGTGTTCGAAATGTCGTGAAAAATAATTTATTTTCATAATTCACAATTAAACCGTTTACTATTAAATACCTATTGCCGAGTTCTTTGTTTACTTTTACAAAAGCATCCAAAGAATATAGAATATGAACAAAAGTTCACAATGATCGTTGTTGACTCTAGTATTTTATTTTTTAGCAACGTGCTAAGCTCGAATACCTGTAGGTGATACAAATTCTGTTTTCTATTGTTCTTGACTCGAGAGCTCGAATCTATTTTATGGAATTTTTTAACGATCTTCAATGAAACAATGTATAAAAAAGAGCGTATGTGGCGACTGGCGAGCACACGTGTCAGAAGTGGAACTTCTTTGGAAATTTCAATGATGAAATTGATATTTTTGTTTTTATGGCATTCAAATGCTTTATAAATATAAATTTCTAAGCCATTCATCAGAATACAAAATAATACTATTACTTTATCTCTTTGAGTGCTGATAGATAAGTTTATTGAAGTGAAACTCCTTTATCGGGGTTGGAAAAAAATTTAGTGTAACATTTTTTCGTTACGCGTGACATTTTTCCGTTACGCGCCATCTTTTTCTTATCCCTACCACGCGTGATTCGACGTATTTCTGTAAAGTTTCATAAAGTAAATTATTTTTTGAAAAATAATTTACTTTACCTACCCAAATTAAATCATTATGACGTGGCATGAGTATGAGCTTTTTTCGAATAACAACATAACATATTATTAAAACAAAAAGTAATTTCACCCACAATTTCCAAACAAAGTAACATTTTCACCCGTCAACTTAGATAAGAAATGTATTATGCTCTCATTAAAGTTTGAATATACAGTGCTATAACCATTGCCCGTGCCATTTACACGACACGAACGACCACGTGTACAAAGAACAATTGAAAAGTTCACTAAAAGACCTTTTCACAAAGCGGAACATGTAACCGACTTAACGTTTATAAGGTCTTTGAAATTAAAGTCCAATCTATTTTATGCAGCCAATTGGCTTACAGTTTGTTAAATTACAAGTCTTGTGTTCTAGATGATAGAGAAGAACTATAGAATGAACGTATTCGGAGTTTAGCTGTATATTATGTATGTTTTTATTTATTTTTTCTCTAGGTATATCAAACTGCTGAATTCACGGATTTGGATTCGTGAGGTATGTATCATAAGAAATGCCTTAGTAGCATTGTTATGTGTCACATGTGACACAATTTTACAATTATTATCAAAACCACTTAGGATATGGATGTCCAGTTTCAAAACAAGTATAAAAAATAACATAAAATTTCCTTTTAAAAGTTGAAAATTCACGTGAGTATGGTCTAACTTCAACCGCAGTCAAGCTTTATAAATATAGTTATTTCAAACTTGCCCTCGTTATTTAAACGAATTCATTAAATACTACCACAATAGAACTTCAAATATTATCCAGTATTTGCTCAAAGAATAACGAGAACGCAGACAGGTTATGAAAATTACATATGAAACCCGACCAGTGACTTTCCACTGTTTAAAATTTTAATACGGCCGCGCAGAATGCACAGGAAGAGGAATTACTTTCAAAGTCCGCTTAACAAAAGCGAAACACTTTTGTGCTAGACAATAAAAGTGGGATTTCGTCTCAAGTAATAATATATGAGGATGAATGGAATAGCTTTTTTTTCTTGCTGAAATTGGAAACGACTGGCATGCTCGGAAACCCGTACAGGTGATATGTTCTCAGAATTTCTTATTCCTGCCCCAAAAGAAGCACGAGTCTTTATTGTATGCATTTGCCGCTCCGTTGAGTGCTTTTGAAGATTTATAAGAGGGTTAGTTGAATTTTTATTTTGATCATGAATCAGAATTACCTCAAATTACAAAGCTTAGAATTTACAAAATTAACACCATACACGTTGCAATGGGGATGCATTTTGAATTTAGAGATTAGTAATATTTTTATACAAAGCTTGCTTTGCCTTTGTACATTTAAGGACAATTAGTCTGTCTGAGTGTAGCAGATTGTTAAGAAATAAGAGTACCTAGAAGTGAAATTAAGAGAATAAACTAGATGGCGTTGAGTGCAGTTTATTCGTCATATTATATTATGTAGCTAATACTTATTTGTTTAAATTGAATATCATTAATTTAATCGTTTATTTGGGTGCTAATTATATTATTAATTTAACGTTATTGTGTTTCAGCTCTTTTCTAACACTTGACTTCTTGTTTTTCCGCGCTTTTATTCATTCAATTATACATCCGAAGTCTTTACAAATTTCTTTACTATGTGCCAAGGTTGTTCTTCGAATGAAAGCGTGTAAATGCTAAGCGCGGATCTTAAGTCTTAAGTCGAAAATGTAGCTTTTAACTATGCCTTTACCGAACAACGCTGGCAAATATTGCAGTAGCTGAGATATTTTTTGTATCACACCTAAATTAACATAATGTAATAATATGAGTAAAATAACCTTTTCATATGAGCTCTGCGTCCGCTTTGTCTATATAAGGGAAACAAAACACCCGGTCTGTCTTATTCAAACATGATAAAAAGCTTTTGCTTCTTTGACAAAAAATCTGCAAAGTTGAGTCTGATGCGTTTTTCATAATATTCAATATGGAGTAATCAGTAAAGAATAAAACAAGTCGCAGGCTTCTGAATTCATTTATACAAGTATATTTATTATTAAAAGAGATATTACGTCTTTTATTTCAACAAATTGAAGCTATACATTTGCTCACAATACAATTACCTGCCTTATTCGTCGATTTCATTTGAATTGAAATTTTTAATCTTATTATTAAAGGTACACCGTTTCTGTTTTAATATTTGTAAGAAAACAAAACAGTTGTGGAAAATTTTATAAAAGATAACAAATTTTTCATTTTACTTCTAATGTTATTAAAAGAAAAATCACGAAATGTACAAAGTATGTAACTTCAGTTACCAAATACTTTATGTAAAGTATTCAATAAACTGCTCTCATTAAATATTTAACTAACCTACTTAGTAAATAGTTCACATCTTTGAAGTAAAATCTTGACTTGTATTTCATTCTTACGATTAAATTTCTTTAAGAGCAACCTCACAAATTTATACTATTAAACTGTTATATTTTCAGATTTTAGGGCCGCAGTCTGGTTGTTGGTCCTTATTTTCATGCTTCGTTAATTCTAGTTAAAAGCTAGTAGAATTTTGATGTGATTATTTGAGTAAGCTTTATAAAAAAGCACGCTCTCTTAATTATCTACTTACCTATATATGTTTTTAATATTTAATATACACACAGACGAAAAGTGAAATATCAACTTGAAAATATCAGTTGATAAAATGCAGAAACCTGTATTTAAATGTAACCAGTAATAAATCCAGGTCGGTCGGTTTGATAAAGCTAGCCCGTCTTACGAGAAACTTACGTCTGTAAATTTACGTTATTACGCTGGCTACGGCCAGCGTAATAACGTAAATTTACATACAAGAGACTTGCGTGTAATATAAACAATAATCAGCGCATTGCACATGAAAGTTGCGGTAATAAATCTCAATATGTTCACTATTGTTCATAGCGGGATATTTATTTCAGTACTTGCGCGGGCGGAACAAACTTTTCTCTTCCGAAGAATTAGTCTCGGTGACGTATGGGTACATTTATCTAGTTGAACGCAATTGATAGTCTGCCAAGTACCGCGTGACTAACTCTGTTTTAGAGTCCCATTTCATGCTAAGTACATAAGTCCTAATTAATGTACCTACATACACTTGATTTAAAAGAGGGGAGTTACTTTCACGTGTGCGGATTTGTTAAATTGAGTTTGTGATGGAAATGGTGCAAACCACGGTTGACGTGCTGAGGATTATACGTAGAAATTAGAAATTGATTAATGTGTATTGCATACAAAAATACAATGCATATGTAATACAAATAGAGAAACTAGCTTTAATGGAAGTACCCAAACATAGACTCAGACTTTCGTATGTATTTATTATCTTCATATGCCTATGTTTTGTTATGTCTATACCTAAAGTGATTCAATTTTTACACCCTGTAAAAAACCTGACATGAATGAAATTCAAAATTAATACCCAGTGACGGTTTGCCGGTGAAATAAAAAAACCTCGTAAACCATCAAACAGAATTTGTAAATATAAAATAACATACCGTCGGCAAATACAGCGCTTTCAGACCTTCCACTTTTTAATTTTTATGTACCAACTACCAAGGTCCAGTTGTCCAGCTCTAACTTTTTTACGATAATAAAATAGCAATGACAGTTACTGAAATTCTCTTTAATCAGCAGAGAGATTTTTATAAATAAGTTTATAATGGACGGCGTAAAAGTTAATTCCACAATTTGATTCCGCCGGTTGTCGAAAACGTCAAGAACTAATAGTGATAAAAATAGTGACCTAAAAAGAACTGGAGACAGAAATAAGTCTAGTTTAATTGAGATTATTATAGCAATGTGGTGTTCTAATAATATTACGGTGCTATGTTAAGTTTACCACGTAATTTCATTAATGATGTGTTTTTCAGAATATTAAGTGGTTTACCAAGTGGTTTACCCATAAAATGGTAATGATTAGTAGGCATTATGTGCATTATAATATTATGTTAAGTCGATTTAAAGGTCGATTCATCAATGTGATAATGATAATAAGTTATTCATTAGCATTACTGTCCCTTACCGTAAGCTCTACCGTAAATTTACCTAAATTACGCTATGTTGTGAGGAAATCTTTTTAGCCTCAATTTTCAATGACCAAGCACTGGGCTATAAACATTTAAAGCCCTCATAATCGTTGAATAAATGTGGTAATATTCATTTCATTTCTATCACCATTTATTGGCTATCGTCAGCTGTTGTATAAGCAACTAGCTATGCCCCGCGGTTTCACCCGCGTGGCTCCGCTCCTGTTGGTCTAAGCGTGATGATATATAGCCTATAGCCTTCCTCGATAAATGGGCTATCTGTTAGATAAAACAAAGAATATTTCGAAAGAATTTTTTCAAATCAGACCAGTAGTTCTTGAGATTAGCGCGTTCAATCCAACAAACAGTATATATTACTTACTTGGCTAGAATGGAAATAGATCATTTGAGATGTATCGCGATTTCGCTAAAAATGAATACCTCTTTCGTGCATTCACATTCAAATTTGGTATAATCCGTATAAACAAAACACTTCAAATGTTGAATATCGATGAGAGACTCAGAGCATTTTTGATTGGCAAATCCCGCTATCTCTCTTACAGTCTATACCAAACGTAGAGCAAATGCCGGCGATTATCGAATTTTTAATTTGTTTTATTCTATGAAACAATTATATGATATTCATCACTAAACTGGAATTCGTTGGTATAGTAAGCAAACACGTCTTATTCCCTGATTCTGAGCTTGAAATCCAAGAAATATTCATTGCAGTATCATAATATTAATCAAATCGAAATATTATTTTTGTGCGTTTTTAACCTTTTTACGAATGATTGAAAAGTAACAAATAAATCAATTAGAACCTAAACATTTTAAACATTTTAACTAAAACATTCCAAATTGTAATTGTTCAGAGCAATTATACAGCATAAATAAATACGTATACATATATTATGCTTGTAGGTTTACATTGCATAGGGTTCACGTGTATTCTTCTAAAACATTCGCAAATATCAAAGGATATCGATTCCCGTCTTGTGCTAATGTATTTGTTTAAAAAGCATTTCGTAACTCGATACGCCTATTGTGATGGAGATACGAAGAATATGTTTGAGATAAGATGTATTGTGTTATCTTAGCAGCCTTATAAATAAAATAAACTTATCTGTCGTCAATTTTTATAAACGCGGTGTGCTTTTACGGTATGTACCTATCAGTATGATGATAAAATATAAGTTACAGGGCACTTAAATATTTTATCGTAGAAGTCCAAACGCAAAAAAATATTTTAACGAAATCTGTTCTGATTAAGTACGCTAATAAAAATGAATTAATCAATAAATCCGGTACAAAAAGAACGTTGAATTTCGGGTGTTCACGTCCCGGGTTAAAGCACGGTAATATTTTATTGCTGTTTGTGAATGTTTGATTATTTTCCCCACAGGGTCCTATGGCCCATACAAGCAGTTTGAATGACTCGAACACCACCTACTAAATTATTTGTTAGAATCTCGATTCTCGATAAAACAAAACCGTACATAAAAAATGTTATCGCGTTCAGAAATTTCAAGTTTTATTTTTATACATTTTAAAATCAGTACTTGATGGTCATTTGGTTCATAAATCTCTTTTCAGACTGAAGGATTTAGCGGAGAATTCAAAATGTATTTACCCTTTATGCAGCGTTTTCGTGAAATTTTAACATAAAAGCGAATTTATAATGAAAACAAAATTTGACAGCGTAAAATTACGGATAACGATTCGTTTGATGGGTTATGCGACATACAAAAATCGAGTTTCTACTTTAAAAGATTTAAATGCAATGCAAACATATTGATTTCGACACTGTTCAATTTTATCCCTAATGTAAATATCGAAGCTCTTGAATTGTATCGATACTGTCTGGTTTGATAGAGTGATTCTGTGGAAGCGACTACAGAAATCCTTGCTCTCTCACTCAGAATTTAAGAAGGCACTTCAGAGGCTTTTCATGTTACAAAATTCCATTAGGTATTTCGTCCAAATTTTGTCTCTTTTTTCTAAGAAAACATATCAATAAAAATAAGAAATGAACACAACATAGCTACAGCAATTAATTTTGATTTAAAATCCCCGTATGTATAATTTTTAAATCCCTTAAATAATCTATGAAGTAGAAAAAATATGTAGCAAATTTTTGTTTCATAAAGTAAAAAATAACAAAATGAAATTCAATAAATATTATATTTCATAAAAACAAGTTTCATTTAACGGGTTATCCAAATATTTAACTGTACTCCGACAAACGAGATGATATTATATTAAAAACAAAATTGCCAATCTAGATAGCTTTTGTACCTACATTTATATTAATCAAGTTTATTATCTGTGTATATATATTTTATTTCATTAGATATAATGTATATTGTAAAAAGTGAAATAAAACATAGGTATACTCCCTTGACTAAACCGTTATAATATAAATTCAGTATTTTCATCAAAAAACAAAAGTATATTGAAATTAGACGTTACAAAGACGTCACATTAAAAACGCGAGTAGAGTTTGTTATTTCACTGATGAGCAATAAAAAGTAGTGTCTACCTTTAACATTTTAAATATAGTCGATAAATATTAAAGCTATCATATCATAGCAAATTAACGATTGGGTTCATAAAGAGTCGAGTCCACACAGAGCGAGTAGCCTCGCAAATTATTAGAAGCAACTCGGTCTGTGTGGATTTGGATCGACCGAAAGAGCGTCACACGTTTTTATAATATTGGTACATAATGGGCTCTCTACACAATAAATGTTCGTCGTTGTTTACCGTCATTACAGCGATTATGAAAAAACATCTACAATGACGGACGATCATAGACATTTAGGTCCTCTACATTATTGACATTATCCTGATTGCTACACTGCCCATTAGAGGGCCCGTAAAATGCGGAAATTAATTTCAATGACAAATACTTACATCGACTTCTATTCCAGGAATGGGGAACACCTTGAGCGGCGGCACGTCTCTCGGGGAGTATCTGCAGAACTCCCGATCCCCTCTATACCACTTCACTTGGTACAGGTCTTCATTCTCCAGGTCATACATACACTTAATTACAGCTGCCTTCCCCCGTTCCACGGCTTCTGGTATCACCATGTACACGTTGCGAAGGCATAGGGAACCTGGAAACGTTATTTGTGTTAGTGCAATCTTTACCTATATTAATTATTTCTAAAACCCGTTTTTCGTTATAATATTTTCTTATTATATATAATTTTCTTATTGGCATTTCTTGAATATTCTTTGGAAGAGGGCGCTGACTCCTGACATACAGGTTTTTACCTAGTTTGGGAGTCAGAGACTTCAGCATTTAAAAATGTTGTATTCTATTGTCAATAAAGAATTTTTTATTTTTTTTATTTATTTATTTTTTAATACCTGTTCCCTAGTTAGAACGAAGTTGTAATTTATTACCATTGCTACAGCTAGATTCAACCAATTCTCAAAATATAACGGACCGATTGGTCAGGAATTTTGGATCCTTGTTATTTATATATTCGCTTGTTTAGTTGATATACATTATAAATTAAAAAACTACAATAATAAACAGCTACTACTCAAGCCGGGAAGAGCTTAACATAATTATTATATAGATTGAGTGAATAATATGATATGTATGTTCCTCTGATCTAATTTTCGTAACAGTTATCCAACCCTCTAAGCCTACTAGATGGAGATATTTGATATCAAAGCCGAAGTCAATGTGATAATAATAGAATATTGTTTAATGTGTACATAAATACGGAAATACGTTAATATTTATTATATAGCTTTAACATATTTGTATATCGAATATTGTATTCCCGAGGTGAAAGAGGACACGTGTATCTTATTGTTTAGAGGAAAAGTGAATTAAACTTTTCCACGAATATAAAAAATAATTTGGAAAATCCAAAAGTGCACGCCTCATAATTTTTTTTTAATAAATATTGATTAATTATTATTTTTGTTTATTTAATAACAATTAAACCACATCGAATCAGACCCTGAAAAATGAAAGGGTTCTATTCCTGAGCATACTCAAGCGTAAGAGAAAAAAAAAGACTCGATTAGTAAAGTATTTCGGTCGCTATCGTGTTAACAAGAAAAAGGATCCGCACATACAGACACACGGACGTCCAAGACAGAACTTTTTTAAACTGTTTTTTAACTAGTTTAAATAACAAAAATGACATCAAAAATATCATGAACGTTAAAAATAGTGTTTTTTCTTAATATGTGTGTGTATGTATTATCTTACAAGTGCAATGTATGATACATAAAGACATTTTAAGTTTGAAAAATCAGATGTTTTTTTATCGTATATAAGTAGATAAAAATACAAACACCATTTATTTAGTTTATGTACTTTGCTTTGATTATCCAAAAATTAAATACAGTATGCCCTAGATTAATTAAAATGTGTAAAACGTGCAACATAAATCCAAATGTACAATCTGCATACAAACATATGGTTTTAAATATATTTTAAATAAAATATATTTTCATTCTCATATTGTTACATAAATAATACGTAAAATTGCTCAGTAAGTAATTGGTTTCAAGAATTTTGTTTGAATGAAGCCTAAATAATTAACATCATGTGACACCATCCATCATGTTTCGACTTCCACAATCCACATCCCTTCCTCGTATATTACATTACAAATTTTCTCCGAACATCATTTCAAGATAAGGGTTTTTATATAACTTTTTATTGACCTAAAAATTTTAATAGAACATTTAAATATAGTCTATCTTGTTCTAAATAGAATATAACCAGGATTTTTCGAAGTGTCAAAACCTTCATATAAATAGCTTGGCTGGCCACAGATAATATAGGCTTGTTCTATATATACTTAGCCTTTAGCAATAAGTGAAAGCTCACAGGCCGGGTCATAATATCACGCTATATTTTGAAGAGATAATAATATGTTAATATGTTATTACTTACGAGATAAAAGGGACAAGGGTTATCATTACAATTAGTGCTTAAAATATGTGTCTTTATTTTCGTAATCGAAAACAATAAAAATGTTAGTATTGTATTGAGGAAAGACTTTCATCAGACAAAATTTAATTCAGGATTATTACTTATTATAAAAAAAGAATCGAACTCATTGCGTACAGAACGTTCAACAACTTAACAATATTGCGCCCTTTAAACTGTGAAAATTTAATTCTCTACATTTGGTAAAAATACTTAACATTCGCAAACTCAACACCGATCCGACTGAATTAATTCCTGCGCTTCGAACAAAGCACTTTCAGGAAGCTTTATGCCAGTTCGATTGCCCAAAAAGCTGTATCGGTTGATATAATCTCACACCAACACATGGACTTGTGCTATTCATTCGACAAGATAGTATTAATATACTGTATTATAAGGCTGAAGAGTTTGGTTATTTGTTTGAACGCGCTAATCTCAGGAAGTAATGGAACGATTACAAAAGTTCTTTCACCGTTTGATATGTACGAGATCCCTGTGTTCTATAGGGTCACTGTACGACGAAGCAGGGGTGAACAGCTAGCTTAGGCAATAGCTAATGTGAAATGCGAATGAATCTAGGTGAGACGTATAAAGTCGATCTAAATGTATAATTTCATCAAAAGTGAACTGGGTAAATTAATCCTTGTAATCTTGCTATCTCCGTGTCTCTCCTACTGTCACTGATGGCAGATCCATTTAAAGGCTGTAGAAGACTCGAGATAGAAAATAAAACAACATTATTAATGTTACCTATATACATATAAAATATCAACTTTACTACTTTAGTTTACTTACCAGTAATTTTCGAGTGTTAAGTTACAGCAGGTAAATAAAATGAAAAAAAGATGTAAAAAATAAATCTGATTCATCGGTATTACGGGTTGGATTTCGGAAGCCTTCAATTCATTTAAATATGAATACATATTTACACTTTCATATAAATTACACGTGTTGAACATTTTCACTTGTATTATTACTTAACAAATAAATTAAGTATTTTATTAATTTTTCGATTCCAATCCTTCTTCCTTCTACTTCGTAGAACACTCGAGGCTAAATCAGTTACAAGGTAAATATCCCGCGTATGTAAGTACTCGTTTATGAAAATTATTCAAGAATTATTACAAACAAAATATAGAACTTGTTACTTCGAAGTCATTAAAACTCGTGAGTGACATTAATTACTCATCGTAAACACTGTTTATACTTACCTGTTATATGTACGTTTCATAATTGTAATTTTATGTACCTTCCTGATATAGCAGAAATAGCTTGTTACGAAGCCAACCACTGCGCTTAGTTTCTGTCATAAAGCTGTCATAAAGTGTCATAAAGTAAAAAGCATTCATTTTCAATATTTTTTAATTTAAACTTCTCTTGTAAATCCATTCATTTTTCTCTAGAATTCATTTATTTGGTTCTAGAACCTGATACTCCTGTGTGTGTATATTTCCAATAAATAAAAATTATTCCAAGTATTCCAAAACATCTCGGTTATTTAATTATCGGTCAATATTTTCAATTAACTCTAAAAAAATTATATAAAATTTAAAAAGTACGATTCCAAATACAATGCCGAAATGTATTGATTTTATTACGAGCAATATAATTGCGCAGAACCATTAGTAACTGTCAAATAGATAAGGCATTACAACTACAATTAAACCAGAAAATTCACCTAATGACACGAATCAGACCAATCAAAATGGAATAAAATATATTTCGTAGCTCTATATTTATTACGCATGTATTTAGTATACTGACAGCAGGTATTATATTCTGAATAGTCAATAGAATCTGAAATACTGAATTTTGTATAAATCCATGTTTTGTTAAATTTTCAACGATTTTACCTATAGATTATGTAAATCCTTGATGAATGTATTTTATTGATGTATAAATTTGATGGTCCAACAAATTTCACAGCGTTCGAATATGTTTATTTATTAGTAGTTTTTACTTAACGATATAAACGTGAACCTGAATAAAATTTATTTTAAACTTTTTAATAAATTCAAGTAAATACGTGCAAGTGTACGTAACGCTATAAAATTAAGAAAGTATAGTACAAAAGATAATATATTCTTCTCATACAATCATGCAAATAAATGAACAACTAACAAGGTTAACTCGAAGACCCTACTTAATTAATTTAATACTAATAATTTGACATTTCGAACTTCGTTACCTATCCAAGCGTGTTTAATTAGGCGGGTCTCCACAGATCGAGCAGCCTCGCGAATTTTACTGCGCGAACCAATTCGAACCACGAGGAGAATGACGTATGCTGTCATTTTCTTCGGCTAAGCTACATCCGTACTGCTATGTACACGCTGTAATTTCATCGCGAGGCTGCTCGCTTTGTGTGAACCCGTTAATAAAGAATGTGGAACAATTTCCAAAATAATACATAATAGCCATCTGTTTTTATTCCATTATAAATTCGATTTATTTAAAAACATTGGATGTAACACGTTTAACAAAAACGACAGTTTTGATTCGTGACGCGAAAATTAATTGTCAAAGATGGGTGTGTTGAAACGTGGAAACAATATTTTTTGAATTTTCTTTTTTTATTATTTTACTGCCAGTAACGGTCGTTTTAACCCTTGGAAATATAATAGTCGAAATATAAACAGAATAATGTTTCCTAGAAACTCTACAGACGGCATGTACCATTTAACTACTAACTTAAAATAAATGGATTCTCCAAAGAGAGATTACAAATTATTGCAAATTCCTTTGATATTCTTAATGCGATTTGTAATAGCCTCATCTTATAAATACTTTGGAACAGGATATATAGAACTAGGTAAAATTCCTTACAATTTACACATATTTTAATTAAAATTATATAAATACAGCGCCTTTCTTAAATACTTCACATATTACGTGAAGCAAACTTTTAAATCCCATAAAAAGAAATTTTAAAGTGAAGACATGACAGCATCATTAAATAATAATTTATTCTAAAAATAGCAGTAGCTTATGACCTCGTCCAATTAGTACGCTTAATAAGAATCATTACGCGCGGATTATCTACATCCTATACATTTATGATTTAATTAAAATTCACATATACTTCATACATATATAACTTCACATATTTTATTTTGACTTCATAAATTTTATATATATTTTATATTTATAACATTTATAATATTGATAAGTAGCTTTTTGTAAGCAAACAGACACACAGACGGAAACAACTTTGTTTTATACTATGTAGTGATAAACTAAGAATAGCCAGTCACTGAATTTACCTGAACTTTTATTGAAAAGTACATAATATTGCGCTCATCAATATGAGCTATTATGATATATTATGTTTCTACTATGTATATAACACTAGCTTTCCACCCGCAGCTTCCCCTACGCAGTCAAAGAAAAACCCGAATAGTTCCCGTTCCCGTGCGATTTCCGGGATAAAACCTATCCTATTTCCCGGGATAAAAAGTAGCCTATGTCGTTTCTCGGATATCAAAATATCTCTATACCAAATTTCATGCAAATTGGTTCAGTAGTTAAGGCGTGATTGAGTAACAGACAGACAGACAGAGTTATTTTCGCATTTATAATATTATAGTATGGATTATTTCGTGGCTTATCATCATACGCTGAGATTAATTCTACACTATCGGATATGGTTATAATAGATTAATGGTCCATATAAACTGATGTTTTGTCCGCTCAATATCATTGAATGTTTAATAGTTTAATTTCACATAAAATCGCGTGAACAGCGATTAATTCAGCTTATGATTAAACATAGACTGCTTTCATTAATAGGTCATGTGTATAATATGTTGTTGTTATACAATCTGTTTAGATCTGAGCTTGTTTTTTCTAAAGCTAAGTACATATTAACTATGTTACTCTGACCTTTGTCACGAATATGTTTAATGTAAACTAAAGAATAGGTAAAAACCAATTAAAGGACCTTGTAAGTATATATTAAATCAGATGACGTCATGTTCAATGGTTATGCTCGAAGTGTTTACAAATACTTAATCATAAATGTATTAGGCATAATATTTTTTCACGAAAATTAAATGACATTTAAATAAGTTCCTTGAAAAATATAGTGTGTAAATTAAATAACTTTAGCGAATGCAGCGGTATGCAGGACTGTAATACGCTGTCACATAAATAGGATTAACCGTGTAATTGTAGACACAGGCGCAATACCACCATTGACATTATCATTAAATTCATTTTATACAATTCGTTTAATTTATAGCAGAACATATACACATAGGTATAAATACTGTTTCAGTTATTATTATTATTTGACATCGTTTCTTAAGCCAGTGGTCAAAGGTCACGACTCTTTGTAAGCATTTATGATAAGCGGAGGTCGCATACTTAAAAATAAGATCTATATACTAGATATTTATTAATTAATTTTACATCATTGAATTTAAAAGTTTGAATAGAACGCCTTTTTCTTGATTGACAGTGCCTATAAAAATGTTTGTGAAGTACTGTAATATCAGTAAGCTCGCAAAAGGAATATTCGTGGAATTTATTCTATCTTTCTTACTTTAAGAAACTATTAAGTAATTAAGTAAAAATATCCCCATTAAAAATATTATGCATAGTAAATAATCCTTTTTTCAAATATATGGTAGGTATAATCTGTGTATCTACTCTTTTTTTTATTGCATGATAGGGAAGCGCTTGACCACGATCTCGCCTGATGGTAAGCTGAGATGATGGAGCGCGCTTCCCTAGAAGGTACCCGTTCACTCTTCGCTTGAATTATAAAAATTATTCAAATTATAAAAATTATGTTGCCATTAGAAAGCTACATCTCTACCCGGTAACGCTACATTATATTCATTTAACCGTGATAACTGGTTAGGTATATGATACATAAATAAATTATCCGACAGAAACTATTCATACAACCCAAACAAGCAATCAATATTTAAAATGAATGTGTTTTCCAATATGAAATATTTCGTCTCCGTTTATTGTAACTGACGGCGGGACCATTAATACTTAGTTAACTTCAGAACTATATTCGGTCTTCGCCGAAAGACATTAATAAAAAATAAACAGGCAACGTGTCCTACACATATGCTTCGAAAACTACGACTTTTCTTGGTACATGTGAAAATATCCCTTCTACGATTTCTTTCATACTTTTTGAGTTATACGTGGTGTAACTTGCACGGCTTCTTTTAAGTAATACTAGCTTCCCGCCCGCGGCTTCACCCGCTTTGTCTAAAACATAATAAATTATGTACTAAAACGTTCCTCTTGAATCACTCTATCTATTAAAAAAAACCGCATCAATATCCGTTGCGTAGTTTTAAAGATTTAAGCATACATCCCTATGTCTCTATGTCCCTACATAGGGACAGAGAAAGCGACTTTGTTTTATACTATGTAGTGATAGTGACTAGCTTTTCGCCCACAGCTTCGTCCGCGCATTCGAAAAGCCTGCAGTTGCCGTTCCCGTGGTATTTTCGGGATAAATTATCCTATGTGTTAATCCAAGTTACCCTTTATGTATTTTGCGTGAAGGAGTAACAATTAAACAAACATGCAAACTTTCGCATTAATAATATGTATAAGTAGGATGTAGATTGTAGGTAATTAATTTATTACATGCTTTTTACAAAAGAAATATTTTTTTACATTAATTCCAAAGTCATGGAAAACTATTTAATTAATGCTACATAATATAATTGTTGAAAATTTAATTGTTGTTTTAATTAAGTTACTTTATTTGTTTTAATGAAGTTGCTTAATTTGCGTAAATTTAATTGAACTAACTTTTAATAAGTGCCTTTGTATTAGAATGTCTCAGGGTTAATAATAAACCATTATATAAGCTACTTATTTGTATTTTACTTTTGAAATTCCTTAATATTTTAATATCCGTAACCGAAATTATCCGAAACTAACGGATAATACGAAATAATTTCATATCCGTATCCGTAACCGTATCAAGTATAATAATCATTCCTATATCCGTATCCAATCCGTATCCTAAACTTCATATCCCTAACATCCCTGGTTAATATATAACACTCAAGTTAACTTCACGTTATTTCCAGCAATTCTAAAGAATAGTCTACACTGTTTATTCACGAGATGATAATTTACCATCTTGCCCGGACAAGAGGTCTCTTTACCTAAGACCCACGTTAAGATGTTTCATGAATGTAACCTCGGCCTTAGATACGCTTAATGTATAATATGTAAATACTCGTTTAAAACTCAGGTAATAAAGTTTATTTTCTAAGTACATATTGTCCTAATTTAAAAATCAAATTTCATTCAATACACTGAAATTTCAAATTCAAAAAATAAATTATTTAAGTATTCAAAAAATTCAGTCAAGCAGATTAGAATCAATAAGGGAATAGCTTTGTTTTCATATTTATGCAGTTTATTTTTTCATATGATTAAAAATTAGTCGGTATTTTGTTTCGCCGAAAAACATGGTTATCAAGAAAATTATAAAGCGCAAACTTTATATTTTTCACTTTCTTCTGATATTTCTATATAACAATTTATCGTAGAATATACTATTAATTTGATATACCTGCTATATTATACGCTATCTATTTATTCTCATTCAAGTTCTTAATAAAGTGGTTTCCGTGTTTTAATGGCAACGTTAGCCAGTGAGGTGTAAAATAAGGGTAGAATTTATAGCAACTTATACAGGTAAGTAATGTTCCCTTGCGATCGTGTGAATTAAATGAATTCCGAGTCCCAATTGATCGTAAAATAAATTGGTTTTTAATATAAGTGCCTTTCGTTTTCGATGTTTTTAAATCACCTAATATGTAATTAAATGCTTCAGTAATTATAATAACATGTGTTTCAATAAAAACATTCTACGAGGCCAAAATAATAGCGGTCACTATGTAAACTAACATTGTTTAAAATCATTAAATGTTCATCAAATCATTAATAATTCAGTAACTGAAGGCATTGCCCACAAGTACAATAATCTGGATATTATGACAATCGTATTAATTATAATATATTAAGTTAATTCTTCAGTTTCATAAACCAAGCATGATCTTATTTAAAAATATCTTCCTTCATACGGTTTTTTATCAATAAAGAAATATTAGAAATATATTCAATTTTATCTGAACTTTGCTTTATAAGTTAAAGCTATGACTACTATATAACTACTATTATGTGGTAATAAAAACCTAGACGATACATTTTAAGAAGTAAATCATCAGTCTTATTAATTTCATTTTAAAGTAAATAGATATAATCTTCCTTTAGCGTCTCTAGCTTAGCTTTCATTACCACGCTAAGAAAAATATAATTAAAATTGTGTAAAGGTATAATTATTCATGGAAAAATAAGTAAGAAATTGTATGAAAGTTTCGACTGAGCGTGACTTTGACGAATCTAGGTCTTTGTGAAAGATTAATGCTAATATTTCTGATGTAATGAGAAAACTCAAAGAGGTCACTAAAAGTTTCAAAACTATAATATGTACACGCCTAACGGTGTACTTACATTAAACGAGCTAATGCTCTAACCCCACTATGTCAAATTCTTTTAGTGTAAACAGACGTAGCGCTTCTTTTCGTTGTTCTTAACTTCTTAGTGCGTTCGAAAAGATTCTATGCAATGTTCTAAGACTGAACAACACTGAATACGAGTTTTCGCTTACACTAAGAGATCACGAAAGAATGCTCTTGCTCTATGGTCATTTGATGTAAATGCACCGTAAGGGGAATCAAGAGACAAACAACGCAACATTGTTCAAATGAAACGACATGACGTGTGAGTCTAAGGATTTGTTTTCCTGGTTTATGGCACATTCGGAGACAGCCAGTGCTTCACGCTAAACCAACACTAAATTAGAAAGTGACCTTGTAAGTAAAGATCTCTTCACAGATTTATGTGCCTTCGTTTACGATGTCTAACTAGTTATAGCCTTAATGGTCGGCTTGAATATCTTCTTGTGTAATTATTTTATTAATAAGCAGAATAATGTTTTGTATAAAAAAATCTAATATGAAGTTATGACTCAATCACCACATATAGCTCAAGAATGGCTGAACGAATTTGAATGTCTCTGCTTGGAAAATGATAATTATAATCAAAAGTCGATAAATCTTTAAAATGTGACAGTGCGGCATTATATAAACAATTGTAGCGGTATAACGCAGGAGTCAAATTTGTTAAAAGTCAAGTTTTACAATTTATTTTAATTCCTCAGTAGAGATGAAGGTAGAGACGTATAAATCCATAACAAATATTTTTGGTGTCTCGTGTACCGATGAAGTCGAATCTCACTGGTACCGGTACCCCATCACTAAATATGCAGAGAGGATAATCTGTACTAAACTAATAAAAAAATGTATTCCTTAAAAATCGAATTAATTTTCTTATGTAAGTATATCTTAAATCTCAAATTAATTAAAAACGACAAAACATTTAAATAGTACATACCATCTTAAAATATTTCTCAATTAAACTTCAACAAAGTAATTTGAATAAATATAAGGCTGCCAAAGAAAGCTGAGAACTAAATAAAAAAAATAAAATAGCATCACGGATTGGATTTGAAATGGAATTCTCATGCAAACATAGCCGTGCAGTCTCTGCTGGCTTTCCTGCAATATGCACTGAATACTTAATGCCGCGACCGGCGTATTTTTATTTTGCATACCAAAAAATTTATAAGAGCCAATAGTTTTATATTCGTGCTGAAAAAAGCGTCCAAAAACTTTTACCTTGCGCCGTGAACAGAAAAATCACCATTCTTAAAACTACACTTAAACTTGTGGAATTCATTTTTAGTTTATTTACAATTAAACTAAATCTATCTAAACTGCACTAAATTATCATACAACTATAAACACATTATGTACACTGTTACGTTTAACTGTTATTTAGTTTTTTCGTAGCGGTTGCGTTCGTAGAGGCCGCGCCGCAGCGTAGCGGACGTAGCTAGCGTAGCCACGGTCGCGATCCGACTGAGCGGAGAGACGTGCGCGTAGCATGTTATCGTTCACCCCAAGATCATTTGTTTATCTTATCCATCACAAACTTAGTAATCCCTTGTTGCTTTGTGTCATACAGTATGAAATTAATGAGCCATGAGCAATGTATATTATTCATCTTTGAGACAAGCAATTATAATTGGTATGTATTACTTTTGGAAATAAGGTTCAAAGACATATTAAGAGTTATACAATTGTTTGTAGATAGAACAAAATATTAGATTCTTCATGACTTGCTTCGTCTTATTTTCGAACTAATTATTGCAACAGAAATACTTGAAACTGTATCAAATATGAAGTTAATAATTAGATTATTATTTTATAGGTATATCAATGCCTCAATTATATTTCTCATTCAATAAATATTTTTTCAAAAAAGAATTGAGAACTTTAAAACGTGAGGTAGTTAAATGGAATCTCAAGTGCAACTAGCACAATGGTTGGCCAGCCAGTTCTCACAGATTTGCGGAATAGCAAGCGATTTATCTGACCCCACACACTCCGCGCAAACGACATACTTCTATAACATCGTGGTTCGTGACGTCATCACCTTTACACTCAAGCATGCGATTAAGCGCAAGTATGTCGAAGAGAAATTTCATATCTCCCGCTTAATTTCAATGCAGATGTGTTGAAGACTGAAGTTGATATTACATCCATTATATAATAGCATCCATATTTGCGGAGAAATGTAAAACATATTCTGTGCTTTAGATCCCATATTTTATATTTGAATTTATATATTTTTTTCTGTATTTTCAATTTATGAAATGCATTTTAATCCACTATTTATAACATATACATTATCGTGATAATTCTATCTGTAGATGATGCTTCCCAGCAGAAATAGATACATTTAAAATTTTGTAAGAACATAACTTTGAAAGGACAGTTAGCGCGTGGGCGAACGCGGGACAAAGCTCTGGGGTAAAATACGCGACCTACATGCTATATACAACATTATGTAGTATAGTAATATGTTGTGGGATTTACCAAGTAATAAATTGTTATAACTTCACACATTACTATCTTAGATATCGCATATAACCGATCCTTACAATAGAAGAGGTTGATGACTTGTCATCTTACTTAAATATGTTTTTGTTATAGTGTTATTCAAATGCTATAGCTCATGTCACTTATTCTCTAATTTTCCTGTTACATAGCAAGACGTTAAGAAAATCGCTAGGTATCCGTATACCTAGCTATTGTAAGTATTATAATCCGTTAATAACATTGATAATAAATAATTACTAGCCTGTGTAATCAAGATACGTAAGATTACCATGTAAGATGTCAAACCAGTAAAAGATAACAGGTTTCCACTACATTGATGAAATTATGTAATAAAAATAATTTTAAAGGCATGCGTGTAAACAGACGCGCTAAGCGTAACTTTGTAATTGTGTATGTGTGTGTATCGCACATCCACAGTTACGCATTTGTGTGTGTGTATCGCACACACACACCCACAGTTACGCATTAACAATATTAACAGTCAATAAATACCCATGCGTGAGGAAAGTGGTTGGCCCTTTACACAAAGTTTCCCTATCATCAATAACTATCCCTCATTATGGACGTCATTTTATTTTCCTGCCTATGGCATACTTTATACATTAAGAATGCTAATGTATCGTAAAGTTGCTTTACCGTTACAAAAATGTTTTACTAAAAATCGCATGAAATCGATAGATATCTTAAAAAGTTGTACCTCATCATATTTTTAAGTTCTCAAATATAAGTGTGTTTTAGAACGGCAATTTAACGTGCTTTATATAAGCAAGTTTTGTATGATTTAATGCTGAAATTCTCTACCTAATTAGTAAACTACTATTATAAAATAGTAAATAATTAGTTAACAAAAAACCAGCCAACTAATTAATATACGAAACACTTTCTCTCTCTCTCTGTCGAAGCAGAGCATATTAGAAAATAATTATTAAAACAAAAACTACATAATTAGCGAACCAAATACACATCACGAACTGAAAATAACAATACTACCCTGCTCAATTTAACGTTGTTTTAAGCAAGGATCAAGTAAGGAGGACAAGCGGTCAAGTAAGGATCAAACCATTGAATAATGGACAAAACATAGTAATTTTATGTAAGCCGTGAGTAACATAAGGATTTCAACTATAAAGGTTTCTCATTACATGGCAGGTCAAACAAACAGATATAAAATTGTCTTATAGTATATATTAAATCTTTGTTATCTATAAAGCTGAGGAGTTTGTTTGAACGCGGTAATCTCAGGAACTACTGGTCCGATTTGGAAAATTCTTTCGGTGTTAGATATTGGGCGCGGCGGATCGCCTAGGCGGATTTTATCTAACAGACGCTCGCCGCTCACATCCGCCTGCCTGCGTCCACTAGACGGGTCGGGGCGGGCCGGGCCGCAGCGCACCGCCGGCAGAAATCCGCCTGCGAAGCGATATCCGCCAATGCGTTGCGGCCCGCCCCGGCCCGATCCGTCGCTAATGGACGATGTTTCATACAAAACATAGGCCGGCGTATTTTTGCGTTGCGATGCGGCCCGGCCCGATCCGCCTAGTGGACGCCAGCCAGACCAACAGGAACGGAGCACTGCGGGTAGAACCGCGGGGCACCACTAGTAGTTAAATAGACTCGGGCTGATCGATGAAACGATTTATAAACAAAAGCTTTTATATTAAAGATGTTTCATAATTTTATTTCAAGGTAAAGAGTACAAAAACATAATACCAAAGACCGATATTCCAAGAAATATTTCATGCTACTCTTGTACAATCAAATCCAGAAAACTAGACAAAAATATGTTTTACAAATTTTTATCGTAAAAACAAGTTTTAAAAGTATCCATTCCAAAGAAAATTAGTTTAGTATTTATAATTCTAGTTAAATAAGATACATTTATAGCAAATATCTTCAATTAAATTTCAGAACAAAGGTCAAAATAATAATTATTTTTATTAATAGATTAATACATTTACTATGTTCAAAAATTATGAGCATGTTTTCAAAGCCCTTGTTTGGTTTAAAATTATTTAAAAAAATGATTGCTTTAAAAAAAGTCTAAAAATAAGTGAAAAACTAAGGAAAGTCATTAGTCAAATTTACCTACCTACTACTAAAACAAGAAAAATACCTTTAATGCTGAAAATTTAAGATTCATGATCAGATCTAATCGGGCGACACCCGCATAAACCATGTACAGAGTAGTAAAAGTTGAATTAAATTTACGATGATATTGTTTTTAAAATATTCATAAAAGTTAGAAAAAAACCGGCGCCCCTATCTATAACTCTTTCTTGTAATCTCATTCAAACAAATTAATTACATAAAACGTATATAGAAAAGGGGTCTTTATTCGCTTCTGAAGTGACTCATTTACTCACTTTCATGCCCGAGACATAAACATAGATTTTAATTAATATTAAGGAATGTGTTGGAACTTATAAGAAATGTAGGGCAAGGTCTAATCTTCATAATTTAACATTTAATGACGGACATCTTGCGTAATAAGATTTAAGTTTCAAATGAGAGTCATGCCGGAGTGGCCGGCATTATGATTTACCTTAATTAAAGCGCCAGACAATTATCCTGAATTGCTGTAGCATATACTAGTATATTTACCTTATCACTCCAATATAAATATAGCCTATTGTTTATGTAATCTGACTCTATTATCATTCTACTATAACGAAATAGTACAATAACAACAATAAATACCTACATAAAACTAAGGATTTCCGATGTTAGAGACATATTATATTTAGAGATAATTTTGTTTAGTGCCTTAATAATTTTCTATATATAAAACTCTAGAATTAAGTAATTATAATAAGTATTTTTTACGAAAAATATAATAGTTGTCAAAATGACTCTAGGTAGACCCACGTGACCTGTAAGAGAAGTATAAATGTATAACGTGCGTTAAACAGAGCGCTTCATTTTCACACAATATATCCTCATTACCCGGTTCATAAAATTATATTATGTGACGTTAAATACATAACATCAATCAATGACACTATAATTAAAAATAAATACTTATTCTACAGTTTAATAAATGCTCATTAGCGGTACTACACATAATATTATATCTACCTACTATAGTATGCAGTACCGTAATGTTAGACTGAATTAAATTAAACACAAACCTAAAACACATAAATAAAACTGTGAAGTGACCACAGACAACCAAGAATTGAACAACTAAAATTAACATTCCTGGAATAGTAACTGGTATAATGTCCATCTGAAAAAAGTTCGTATTTTTTAAACGTATTGCAATTTGCATATATCCTGAAATCGAGTAAAAACAAACAGTCACGGTTTAAGCTTTGTTATGCTTTAAAAAGAATATCACGATCGATGGTCTTTATCGAGACGAAGTCTTGATAGGTTTATTTTGTTTTTACAGAGTAAAAACCACAAAACATAACAAAATTCCAACCTTATTATTTACGATATTTTTTATCTCCTCTCCAGGGGATTGAAGAACGAAAAAAACGAGCGTGCAAATGACTCACAAAAGTCAAAGGTAATATAAACTTAAAGTATGCATAAATACTAATATTACATTTGGTAAATTGGTCCCCTGTGGAATATTCCCAAGCATACAAATAGCACGGAAACTGCACAACCTACTTCCTTCATTTATTCAGTTGAGCCACTTCAATTTTCATATGCGGAAATTATTACGTTCTGCCGATGAATTTCCATATTTTAAAATAATATCATGTAAATAATATAGATCTGATAAATAACTCTTTACTTTTGTTGTCCAGTGATACACTTCTCGAACCTTTTGAAGTTTTTTATGGATAATTACTTAAAGCCATTAACATTATTAAAAATTAGTTTAAAAATAAAATTCTCTCCTAAATTCTTATTTTAATTACATTACTGTTGCTAGACTTTGTGTCTCCATCAAAAATCGAAACCATCTGGAACTAAGCATTTGAATGCCATTAAACCAAAAATATAAATTCATCTGGAACTCACCCAAAACTCATTCGATTCTTTTATCGGAGGATCGCCAATTTTTTTTATTCTTATTAGTATTTTACATTAGAAGACTATTACCACAGACTAATAATAATATACTACGTATACAACTATTACTATTTCTTTGTATGTTAGTTGTGAGTCAGGACAATGATTCGATTTTATTTATTCCAACAATTAAGTTAAATAAGCGAGAATTTATGTAATTCAATAAAAACAATGAAACTTATAAATAATGCTTCAATAATTATAATACAAAAAGAGGTATACGACAAACATTCTTATATGACGTAAATACTAAATACCCAATACGAATTAAATCTATATACCTACCTATGTCGCACATAATATCCCTACAGAGTCAATAAACATTGATGAAGGTATTCTGTTTAAAACTAGTCATTGGACATGTAATTGAAGTTTAATGGTATACAGTTACCTAAATACGTTTGAACAGCTGCTATCGCTTAACAAAATAAACAGACGATCTATTCCTAGAGTAAATCATTTATGATTTGTTTGTGAATGCAATACTAGACGATGTTGTGCTTCATTTGTAATACCGTTAAACGTAAAATTGTATAATTTTTCTATAGATTTGCGAACGTTTGTAACAACCCATTTATTTGATGTAGTAGGTATATCCGTATTAGGTACAGTCATTTCAACAACTATTTTAATTGGGTAAGTATTATACCTACACGTAATTTATAATTCAATTTATACTACGACAGCATTACTATACCTACTTGTATTTTTAAATATTATTTTTATTACACTTTAAATCACCATCCGCTCTATCGGCCATTAAAACATTGTTTTAATATTATATATGAACATTGAACGCACCTTCATTATTAAACCAACTTTTACAATTTTTGAACGGACTTCATAATAATAACAATTAATCTCCAAAAAAACGTTAAGTTCACTTTAAAGTCTGTGAATTATTATTATTATGATTTACTTTATTCAGGCGAACGCAAAGACGTCGAAGCTATTACCTGTAAAAGGTTTTCACATTTTTTCTCTTCCAATAAATTTGATTCTTACATTATTGTACAAAATAGTAAGAGCATAACAACGTCTTTATTTAATAAATATATACATTACATTAATTAAATTGTATATAACCTGAAGCAATTTTAATTAGTGTAACACAATACGCTTTAAACTTAATTATTTGCTATATGTATACGATGAACTTATTACATTACAACTACATTCCCTTTGTAGCACATTTTTCCTCTAATGTGGTGTGGTGGATTAGATAATCGGATAGTCGATGGTAATCAGATTGAAGCCCACGCAATCAATCAACAATGTCATGTCGCTCTTTCTCTTTTGTGGAAAAACACTTGCGAAAACGGCCAAGCTACTTCAAGCATTTCTAAGAATTTATACTTTAATAAATATTACTAAAAGGTATCCGATATAATAAAATTATTGTATAGGAATTTTGCTTAAATTAAGTATATATAAATTACTTTTGGTACGCTCTCTATAAATTTCTTGATTCATATTTTCAATTTTGTATATCTCTGCATTAAATAGGTAATCGATATCCAATACGATTAGATTTTTTTTTTCATGTTATCTATTAATTTTTTTTAACAAATCATTAAAAAATAAACCAACCCATAAGATGTTCCACTTTCACCGCCTACTAAGATACACGCATTATCTTGTACTTCACGCTTGTATACAATTCAATTCCGAAACTCAATCTTAGGTACACACTAGTGTAATTGGTCCGCTGTAGCCCGCCATCGATCACGGTCCTGAGGTGGATAGATCAACTATTGTTCAACCTTGTATCGTTATCATCAATCATTTTAGTAAACGCCGGTTTACCAACACTAGTTTTCTATACATCGTGACAACGAGGAATCTATTTAGCAACTTTTTAACTTAATATTAATATCGATGTCAAAACTTGAGCAGGACGTAACGCCTAATAACAAGACTTTGTGATTGTATTTAATACAATCAATATAACACGGATAAATTCTATGGTACGTATCTATATTTACTTATATAGTTGCGTAATATTGTCTTCTCAAAAGGTAGGTATATTAATTGATCTTGCCGCGCAACTTTTTGCTTTAATAGGTACCTAATCTTTATAATTGGATAAAAGTCGGTATGTATATAATCATAGCTTAGTGATAAATAAATTAACATAAAAACATTTTTTTCTGGGATTAGGGCATGAAAAAACAAAGAAGCAAGCTTTTCAGCTAAGAACTTTCTTTGACAAGAAATATGAAATGAAAGATTAATTTATCAATACGCAATCAATTCACCAACTAATTAACTTCAGCGTTTATGAACTTATATATGTACATACAACTTATAGATACATTATTGTTATTGGAATGATTTTACATAAATTTTTACCAGTAATTACAGTTAACCAACGGAATTAGATCAAAAGTTCAACAAAACTACAATACAATCGATGTAACACAGTGAATTATTAACCCCGCTTAGAGAATAAATCTCATGAATACCACAATCTATATTATGTAACCGTAACTATGAATTTATCTCTTACGAGCTTCCTATTGTATTGGGAACAATATTAAATGATACTTTATTGTACTAGGTATAGCTCCCAATATAACGTGGAAAAGCGAACATCAAATGGCCGAACCAATTTCGTGAGTTATTACAAAATACAAACCTATCAAAGAAAACGCCATAATTACCTCAAAACACGTTAAACTTATAACACAAAGTGGATACAGAAATTATTTAAAAGTAACCGTATGATTAATAATAATAACAACGTTTATAAAGTGACACCTACTCAACATGCAATTAAAAATAAAATAGGAGATTGATTTGTGCGGTAGGTACCTAAAGGCTCTCAGCAAACGAATAGTAATATTATGATGATCATGGTTATTGATGTTTAGTTTTAAAATGTGTAATGAATCTATTTCAGAGCCACTTACTCAACAATCGATAGCGGGTTGATATGGGGCAATTAAGATGCATAGCATCAGCGCGCAGCTTCGCTCGCTTGGTTTCCGGATAAGAATAGTTTGAAAGATTTTTGACATCGTTTTTGTAATAAATATACTAGCTGCTAGTAGTGCCTCTGCCTGAGTTGAATGTTTTTGTATCTTTTTCAAATTTTCACCAGATATAATTGTAATAAAAAATGGAAACAAATCCAGCAAAACAAAAATCCGTTAGGTAAGTAATTTTTCGCCTTAAAGTTATTTAACTAAAACGACTTCTATTAAATAGAAATAGATACCTATACCTACCTATACCATACGTTCATAATAAATACATTTACCAAGATAAATTCACAAAGAAATACAGAGTATTATGTTAATCCGAGTTTCTTAAGTACTACGAGGGCGGCGCCCTCCCTGCACAATGTTACTGATCATTAATTCCAACAATGACAGCCAATTTATCCAACGGTATGATTCAAAAGATCCTTTACGCTGAATCATAATTTCGATCCAATACTCGGAAATCGCTAGTAAGGATTCAATGTAAGTGTAATGTGTATATACAACTTTATAGCTATTTATTTCATATTCAATAAATAATTCATTAATTGCTACAGGAAATTGAATTTCTCTATCGTTATTGTTGGAAAAAATATATTTAACTAGGGACATGATGTGTTTTCCAATAAAGGCTTGAACGGAAATTAATAAAAGTAAATGTAAAACTTAGTTAAGGAAACTTATCTATTCTATTTATACTGCCGTTATATTCTCTGTTCAATTGTTGATTATTTGTTATTAATTTTATGGAAACATTATATTGAAAGGATTTCATGAAAATTATTAAGGAAAGATGTGAAAGATGTTGCTATTGATTTATTAATGAACTAGCGGTCCGCCCCGGCTTCGCCCGTGGTACATATTTCGCAATGAAAGGAAGCCTATGTTCTTTCTCAGGGTCTAAAGATTATCTGTGTCAAATTTCATCAAAATCGGTCCAGTAGTTTATGCGTGAAAACCATACATACATACATACAAACCTATCCTCTTTATAATATTAGTATAGATATCTTCTTCTTCGCTTGATATGTAGAGTTTGCTATTACAAGTACTCATATATCTGCACCCTTTGTGTGAAAATGATATTATATACAGCTTTTGAATGTACCTAAAAGCAAATTAATATTTATAATTTGATGAATATCATCTTGCAGTACACATTATTGATTATATGTGGATTATATTCCGATCACTATCATGCTCCAACTCACCATCCATCTCACTTAACCACACAAAACAAAAACATTAAAGAATATCATTTAATTAATTTCACACTTTACTAGTTCAAACGAAGCTCTAATAAAAGACATACATACATAGCGCGGAGGCTGGCATTTCAACCACCTAAGAGCGCGAAGGAATTCTAAAAGGAATTTCATTAAATTCTGTTCTCGCTTATTGATATGGAAGCCAGCCATTGGAAGTTGAGACGCACTTTATTAAGACATAAACGTCAGGGAAATGCGTACGTGACAATACCGTATATTGCATCATGACATAAATAAGTGACATTCAATAAAAGCTGGAGTAAGAACATTCGCAGCCTTCGCAAAAAATATCTATAACTGAATATGCTTTATGAAATATGTAATAATATCATGAATTCATTTATGCGATTCATATTTATTTATATATGTATGTACGTAGAGCAATAATATAAATGAAAGACCAACGTCTTATATGTAATCGATATCGATTTTCATTTTCCCTTTATAAAAAAGACAATTACATAAGTACTTAATTAAAAATTATACTAAATGCTGTCCTGTTAAAACACATTCAATTAGTTTCTAATATGACAAACGACTCTCTCATGCAATTACTTTGCACAAACAGTTTAAATACCTCGTCATTAAATCTCTTCATAAGAAATAGGGAGTAAATAGAATTCACAACGGTTCCAAAGGATCACATTACGAGGTCATTACGCTAACCTCACGATGCAACCCTAATCCTGTGTCCAAAAGGTTTTTGTGATCCAACCTTTGTCTACATGAATCAGAGAGGGACGTCCTTGTCGTATTTACATTTAATAAAACAAAGAAACTTAACTTTGTTAATGCCTTAGTTAATGCCATTCAAATGTTAGAAGTATGTACCTATTATGTGATTTTAAACTGTTACAAGATATTTTTGTTGAAACTTGAATTATTTGTATTATTTTTATTATATTTCTGTATTCTCAGTCCTCTAATTGATAAGTATCAATTAGATTATTATTAAAGTATAATAAACGTGAAAGTTTGTAAGAATCTTTCGGTGAAATCGCTGAAATCAATTTATGATGCGAAAACCATTGATTTTGATATTACTTGGCAGCGGTGTAGTTTATGTACCCGATTAAAACATAACCTAAGAACTAAGAAGTTATTGCTTTTGTCCGCATGTAACAACTACTACTTAGTTTATACGTATATAATGTTTATGATCTTCTCCCTCTACTCTCGCAATAAATTTACTTTTAAGAAAAACTGTCCGTAGATCTATTTTAGTTTTCTTGATAAATCAATTCCACAATCTCTGTGGTTTGAATTTTCTTTATAGTTCTTTGTTTGACTACGTTTTCTTCGCCGTAATACACAGGTAAAAAGCATACTTAACGAGGCGTAGTTCTTAAAAATTGCGGACTTGATATTATACAGCTTTTATATTCACGATTTACTGGAAACCTAGTTCGCAAAACATTACCTATATTTCTTTATATGTTTAATATTATATTTAATGTATAATAATTTGAATTTAATATAAATTAATAGAAAATATAATATATATACGTAGTGATTCATAATAAAACTCTAGTAGTTATTATATTTATATTTATTCATCGAAAAATGGTGCACGATATCACAGATTAGATATGCAAAGATTTTAAAAGTAGATCAAGGAGGACCCTAGGCTATTACGCAACGACATACTATACCAGAGAAATCTACATCATGCATACTTATAATATAAACTCACCCGGCTCTATTTTTAAGACGTTTTTCGTTTAGGGTTGAAGTAATAACTTATATGTAACTGAACGTCCCAAAAAACATTTTAATTACAGTATTTCATGCTAACTATAATATTATAAACAAGTACGTAAATAAAGTTTATTGTTTGACAGAATTTATTGAGTAGGTACCTACATAGATCTTATTATATGTCGATATAATTATTATGTAGAGGCAGAAATATCAATATGTTATTGATAGAATTAATTTTACTAATTCATTGACCCCGTACCAATTATACCGCCATTTTAGAATAAATTAACTATATTGACTCATAGCACGTCTAGACGAATATTCCGTCTATTTAAAGCACCCATTGAGAAAATAAAACCTGATTACGTAGCGAAATGTGCGTGTTACTAAGCAGAGTACATTGTTCACCCTCACTTGTGGGGCGATAAAGATCTTAGGAGATTGCAAAAAGCCTGCGTCTCGTCTGGACCCCGATGCAAGTTCAAACCTCTCCCCTGTTTGCCGGCCGACGACCCATTCAGCCAAAGCAAACAGTTCTATACAAACAAAGCTGATGTAAAGCGCTCTATCAAGCTGTTGTATTTATTTTACAAATTAGTTGGATAGATCGGATACTTTATACATTATGGAAATTAATGTCTGGCAATTTTAGAATGCGTTTACAGCAATGCTAAATGATTTAGGTACGGAATGTTTTAATAAAGATCTCATTTTGTTTTTGTTACTTTTTCGGGTTCCGTAACCAAAGGGTAAAACGGGACCCTATTACTGATACTTCGTCTTCTATCTGTCTGTCTGTCTGGCTCCATGCTGTATCTCATAAACCTTGATAGCTAGGACGCTGATATTTTTACAAATACATTCGTTCGTTTAAAATCCGTTAAAAAGTCTTCATAACTACTATACAAAAAAGTTAAACTTTACAATTTCGACAAAAATAAAAGGTTTTCTATTGCGCGTACAAAATACAAAGCGCTTGAAGCGGCTGAATGCGTTACTTATGAATGAAGGGTAGTTGGCGCCACTCTGTCGGCCGCAACCTCGCTGCCGTTGGCACAGATCTTCTTTCCGTATCACTGACCGTTTGTGAATGCACAATTTATGTTACACGTCAATATTACCCACAATCCGAATTCGGTCATTCCACTCGATGTTACAACGCGAATATAATATCATTTAGAATTTAGGAGATATTAAACATTATTCGATGAAGATCGACCCATTATAAGGCATGAAAATATAATTTGAATTTTGAACATCTATAAAATGACATTAAAATATTTTATTGTGTTGTAAAATATGAGTGATGATAATTATATCAATCAGTGATTCTTTTGTTATTTTGAATAAATAAAATATAACCACAGCTACAGGTCCCATTTTCGTTACAAAATGTTCAAGCTGCATGCATTATTTACTTAACAATATTATGATGTTTTTGATTTCTTATATGTATTGTACTTATGGACTAATTAAAGCTCTATTTTTTTACTAACTAAATATAAAAAATAGTAGTATCTGCCGACTCGCAACTGGCTCCTGTGGACGTTTGGAAAAAGTATATTTTAATAATTCTCTGCATAATAATAGAAAATGCCGAGCTTTTGTAAACTGACAACGTCGATTCTTGACTTGTTGTTGGCGAAATCATACCATTTGGCTGCAATACAATTTATATACAGCGGGTAAAAGGGTGAACGCGACCAGTGCGCCAATTTTTACTTTTATTTATTACTAGCGGTCCGCCCCAGCTTCACCCGTGGTACATATTAACGTTTTCTCTACATAAGAACCATCCTCGTACTTCAAGGAATATAATAAAAAAAGAATTATCGAAATCAGTCTACCCGTTCACGCGTGAACCCGTGACCAAGGAAAACGGGTTTCATTTTTATATTAGGTTTTATCCCTGAAGTCCCACGGGAACGGGAACTATGCTGGTTTTTATTTGAAAACGAGGGCAAAGCCGCGGGCGAAAAGCTAGTCTCTAATAATACCTACTCCTTAATAGTTTTTGTACCTATTTTAATTTTCTAAATTGTAAAAGAACGCTCCACCCCACTACATTAGAATTAATATGTTTACAGAGTGAGACAATGAATTATTATTATTTTTTTTAAGTGATAGGTATATAGTATTAATCAATAGACCTCGGCAATAGACCGATCCATACTGAGCCAGCGCCCAGCAGCTTCGCTAAGAACTTTTCGCGCAAAGCAGCTCGGTAAGTGTAATTCCGCAAACGATTCGAATCGATAATATTATCTCTGATGGATCGTGAATAGGCAACGCGGTTATGTCAAAATAAAGGAACGTTATTTTTCAAATTTGACATTGACATTGAAGTATTTATATTTTAATTTTTATTTCAAGACTTGAAGTCTCGAAACTTGAAAGTTGAAAACTTGAAATTAAACTAAAAGTTTTTATTAATCCATTGATTTGAAGTTAATATTATTTTTTATAGAATCAGCTATAGCAGCTGCTTTTTACTAATTAAAAATACGCAGAGTATCTCTTAAAGAGTACCCAGTTTCGTCAGGCAATTTTAACTACACAAAAAAAAACAAACAATGGATGATAAAGATTACGTGGATTTAACATCCCAGCTGGATGCACGGGAAATATTGAGATATTTAAATTATTTGGGAATACATAACATAAGTGGTGAAGTTTTAAAGTATTTTATCACAGGTATGTAAACAATTACGCCGATCAAACTTAGTCGACTCTTCATAGTCTAAAAATGGTTTAAGGTCATTTATATTAATGTTTTCAGATCTTAAAAAGCTTATAAAATATGATTTGCAACAGAAGAGTCAGTCAGGGAATAAACATATGAAACATGATGGGCCAGAAAGACTGCATAGTGCAAGCACTTTTTCATCTAGAAGTCGTTCTAAAGCCTATGATGGCGTCTTATGTTGCAATAAAGAATGTCGAGGACCTAGAAGACCACTTACTGTCCGTAATGTACAATCATCTCCAAATTTGGGACAAAAAGAGGAAGAAATACCACCAAGGAGATCATGCTCCTGTGTCAGAGTGGAAAAGAAAACAGAAGTTAGCAAGGAACCTTCAAAAACTACTGTTACTTTAAGTGATAATTGTATGTAGTTTTTAAAAATTTATGTTTTACTAGGAAGTCTGTTTTAATGATCATCATTTCAAGTTTACGTCTAGACTTATTTTGTAAAATAATTTGTGAATTTCTCTAGTGTATTGAAATGCATATTTTTCTATTTACTAACTTAAATATTCATAGTAGTAGATCATTATTACTGGAACATATTTCATTATAATACACACAAATACAACTTTAACGTATATTTTTAGTGATAAAAGTGCCTAAGCTACAACCGAAGAAAAAATGTGACCCCGTCAGCTTATATCATTATTATTCTTCATTATGGGAAAAATACAAACCAAATGTACCAGGGGAGAATGACTGGGCGGATATAAGATGGAGAATCAGGCAAAAAATGGTGGGATGTGATACACAATCCTCCAGCAAAGTAAGAATATCACTTATTTCATTCATATTTTATATGCAACCTTTTAGTAAGCACAAAGAATTTAGTTTTATCAATGAAACATTTCTGAAAAAAGTATTTAACTTTTTTCACATTACTTAAGAATGAAGTTGAACTCTAGTAAAATTAGTTCTCCGAATTCTGTAGATTTAATTTTGGTGGTAAATAAATTTGTTCTCATGTCGAATTTTTTTCCTTTCAGGCTACAGTACATCACAAAAAGAATGCTAAGGAAAATAAAAATACAAGCTGATTTATACATGACTAACTACAGGAATAGTTTTTAGTGCTAAAAATGTAATGCTAAGTCCTATTGTAAAGGCATTAACTAAAACAGGGTTTTAAAACTTATGTTAACTCATAAGCAAGTGTTTATGGTCCAGTTAAATAGTTATTAAGGTTGAAATTTCCAATGCTCCTAGTAAAATAATTATTATCATGAATCTGACTGGAGTACTGCAACTGAAGCTAGCTGAATTTTGTAATTCCAAGATAATAAAATCATACTGAAATCTATACAAAAATAACTTTTAAAACATTTAAATTTTCCTTTTGGATAGTTTAATTTTGACATAACTTCTACTCTCGTAGAAAGTGTACTTCATTTGCATAACAATTTTAATAAAACTGGACAAAAAGGGATGTATGACCCCCATATTAATATGTAATGTGCTTCATTTTTTTTCCAGAAAGCTTACAACTTGTATCTTTACTATTATTAATTAATTTAATAAATAAAATCCATTCAGCCACTATAACTATTTTATTTTTTCATCTGCTTAAATCTGATCTAATTTGAATTCACTTATTCTGCTTCTACAGTCAGAATGTAGATGGTGAAGTATTCTTTCTTCTATCTTCTCTGCCGCAGCTTGTGTTAATATTAATGTGTCATATTTTAACATAGAATAAACATTTAGGCCATAAACAGGCATGATGTTTACATGTGGGAGGGTGTCCGTTGCAACTGTAATATTTCTTGGTGCATAATCAGTACTGTAAATGAAAAAAAATTTGTTAATTAGATTGTTTTTGAGACTATGATGATTGATTGTTGTTGGTTGTAACAAAAATAGGTATAATGATACACTATTCATAACTCAATAGTGGATAGTAAATTATAACAGGGTATATTGCTAATTGTATTTGAATGATTACTTGAGTTTAATTTATGGTAAAATATGTATCATGCAGTATTGCTAGATTTTAGTTAAATAAGAATTTAAAAAGGATAATAACTTACTCATCAACAATGAGTACAGATGGACCCCAATTCCTTGATTCAATTAATTCTCTAAGAAAGTCTGGTTCATCTGTTGGTAGCTCTAAATCTTTAACGACATGTAAGTCATCCTGTGCTAATTTAGCTGATAGGGTTGATGTCAGTCCTTGTATACGAACATGAAATGGAAGCATGAAAAAGTGAGTTTTTCCCGATCGTGGCCCGTGGGCGACACCACCGCCACGGAACAGTGGAGATCTTATCGACCCATGACGAGCTCGACCTAAACCCTTCTGAGGCCATGGCTTTCTTCCTCCTCCTCTTACTTCTGCACGAGTTTTGGTGTGGGCCCACGATACCCATCTAAATTTTCTTTGCCATATTACATTGCGGTGAATGATATCGATTCGCGGTGTCGCTGCATATACCAATGGATGCAGTTCAAACAGTCCCAGTTTCTTTTCTTCTACAGAATCTAAATTTTCAATCCATACCTCTCGTGGTTTGGTATACTGAGGAGGATATTTCCAATCCTTCTTTATAATACTTAAAGAATTTGAATTTATGGCCGATGTCGCGAAATAACTTGATCCGATTTGAGATGGCAAAGATATGTGAATTCTTTTAAGAGCATTGATAAGTAAGGATGTCATTGTTTAATATTTTTGCAATCTGAAATTAATGCGTATTGATAATGAATAAAAATATTTTATCAATTCATAATTCTTGTTATGTACTCGATTTGTTTCTTGCAAATTCTAACCTAAAAATATATTTTTTTTAATTTTTAACCTAAACTACGCTAAACAACATCTGCCAATTCTGACATTCATATGACATCTTCCAATTTTCATAGACAATATTTTATTATCTGTTCTTAATCCGGATAATATTTTAGAATAATTTTTTAATAGCTTAAATCGCATCATATAACAATAAATTTATATTTAAACCACCTATTTTCTTTTTCTATGTTCTATGTTTTCGAAGATTTAAACTTAATTTACTGTTGCCACTTTTGTCGATAACGCATAATTAATGAATTATATGGCACATATTTATCATAACATGTGTCATGTTACAGACAAAAGGAACTCTTACCAAATAATTTTATTAAATATACTTACATCTTTCTTCAAATAAAAATCTTGTAGCTGAAATGTGTGCCTTAAATGCTATAAATCACAGACTAATAATAATATACTACGTATACAACCTTAGAGTATAGATATCTATAGAGCGCGAACAACCAAGTGGGAACAGTAGGCACAGGTGGGAACAACACGACGTTCCCGCCGCGCGCGCTCGTAGTCGTGGTTGAGTGCTGACGAAGTGCGTTGCTCTGGAATTTTATTCATATTTACGAATAAACATGCTGAAATGTGCAGTGCTATCTTGCAAAAACGATACTAGAAAAATCACAAAATTGAAATCCAGTATCACATTTCATCGGTAAGTCGATTGTTATAATTATTTTTATGAAAATAAATCTAGCATCGCGGGGGTGAAGGGAAAGTGGGAGGGGACCCGCGCAGGCTCGCTCGCGCAACTCACGTGATCGTAGTGATGTGACTTGACCAACGCTGTACTCGATAGTTTACTAGAAGAACTATATTTTAACTTATTATTTATTTTACTTTAAAATTAAAACTCTTCTAGAAATGTATTATAAATAATTTTGTGGTGTGTTTGGTATGATACAATTTCTAATATTATGAATGCGAATGTATTATAGTGTAAATGAAAAGTATGTAATGTTACGATATATGGACCGCTAAATTGATTTTGAAGATTTTGGTAGGTATAGAATGGATAAAATTAAATAAAAAATTATTAATATTATTTATTAGTTATATTTTAAATTATTAATTATTTCTCATTTTAAAACATTATTATTATTGTTCTATTTATTATTGAAAAAATAGCACTAAACCCGATCTTTTATTTTATTAATTTTAATATTTAAGAAGTGCATACGTTTTTCTGATATTCCAATTAAACATATTTTTTTAAAGTACTTATAATTAATACAAAAAAATATTCAAATGGAATAAACACACTTTATTCACTTGGTAAACAAATTTAAAATTACATATTTATACTTTATTCATACATTTCTCCTTTAATAACATATTGAACATAAAATTTACATATGATACATATTTCTTTACATAACTTATCGATAGCTCATCACGCAATTGATATCTATCCATCCCTATTTGTCACACACACATCTATATAGTATCTATAGCTCATCTGCCTACGATGTGCACCAAGAAGCTTATATCTTATACACTGGAGATTTCGGTATGAACATTTGACGTGTAACAAGAAAATTGTTGTGTTCTATCACTTTCACACCTAACTTGGTATTGCCACTGTTAATACGAAGTTTTCCCAAGGCTACTATGTATGCTGTAATATTCTGTGCAAAAGGTTAGTTTTTGTACATGAGTTTGTTGATAAATTGCCAACAACGTCATTCAGAAGCATTGTTGGATGAGACAATTATTATTTATGCTAAATAAAATAAGTATCTGAACCAATTATTGAAAAGCGATATTCCCTGATTATGGGTAGTTACCATAATAAAATTGTAGCAACTCTCACTTTGACAATCTTAATCTTAATCTTAATCTTAATATCTTAATACTATTATAAAGGCGAAAGTTTGTATGGATGTATGGATGTATGGATGTATAGATGTATGGATGTATGGATGTTTGTTACTCTTTCACGTAAAAACTACTGAACCGATTAGAATGAAATTTAGCACACATATAGAGGGTAACTTGGATTAACACATAGGATAGGTTTTATCCCGGAAATCCCACGGGAACGGGAACTATGCGGGTTTTCCTTTGAAAACGCGGGCGAAGCCGCGGGCGGAAATCTAGTATGACATAAGTGTCAAAAAAATTGCGTCGCTTCGAATATTTAAGTTAATATTGTTGCGTATTTAATAAATATTTTCCGAATATTAATAATGTATTGCATTGTGAAAAATTGCAGAAGTTTTAGGACACCAAATTTTGGCCTATAATTTCACAGGCAAGTGTATATTTACGTTATTTACAATATTCCTCAATACTCATGCATTTACCTGTTTAGAATCATTTTAATGGCAAAAATCGTCAAATTTATCATCATTTTACTAAGCAATCATGTTAAATAAGTTCTTTTCCTAATACTTTCATCATTTTTCAACAAGTTTTCAACAAACAAATTTAACAAGTAAGGTAACCATGATGATGGGTTTTTACGGATAGCGACGATAATATATTGCTAAACAATATTATGATGAACATTTAGAACACCATTTTAAAAATTTTTATACTAGTAATGAAACAACACACGACATCGGTATTGCACTCACATATTGTGGTTTGTTCTTTTTTACATTGAAATTTATACTTTTTAACCTAATATTTTTTTGTTTTACGTATTTCAGCTTTCCAAAAATGAAATAAAAAGAAATAAATGGCTGTCCATAGTGCCTATCAAGGGTAAAATTTATCAACATGCCAGAATATGCAGTTTGCATTTAAAGCCTGAGGATTACGGTCCAGAAAAAAAATACCTTTTGAAAAGTGCTATACCTTTTTATTTACCACATTCTTGATACTGCGTCTCCACTGATAAAGTAATTTTAATTATATTATAATTAACCACCATGAAACCATTAGTAACCGTAAGTACAGCTCCTGAAAGACATACGAATTTCTGAGAACTGTAATATCGTTACCACACATCAACACTAGCGATGCAACTCTCCCTTTGGAATATTGAAAAGTTTTAGACTGAAGCTTGAGTAACCAAAACGATGTTTTAATGTATGTAGCACTCATTTTAATTAAAAAATCGTAGTATGAGATCAAAAGTTATCAAGCGTTATTTAAAACTATCATTCTCTACCAATTAAAATGGTATGTACCTATAAAGATGATAATTATTCATATAAGTTGACCAGTAATATTATAATATACAGTGCGACACAAAAGAGATGAAAATAAATGAGGGCGCCACCGTCGCTCATATAGCAACACTGATACTGCGACGCAAACGATCTTGATACTATAGAATAAAAATCCAAAAATGTATATAATATAATCTAAAATAAATACCGCGATTTAAACCGTTATAATTGTTTCAGTGTAGCAATAGAGTAATTTAAGACAAAAATACATTAGTATTTTAATTGACCTACCTAGGTCAAATTTTACTTAAATGTATTTGGAATTAGTTATTTTATAAAAATCGGTCAAGTGTTTAGACTGCAGAGGCGCACATAGAATCAAACATACAAACAAACAAGCATACATGCAGCTCAAACACATTACCCTCTTTCTGGGTCCGTCGGGTAGAAAAAAACAAGGCGATTTGAAAACCACATATTTTTATTTTTTTGTAGATAAATTTTGTACATTAATATAATTCATCAAAATCTAAATATTCTACTCCTTCAAAGGACTGATCATCACTCTGTTTCGAAGTACTGGCAAGAGGGTACGGGGCATCTTCAGTATCTGTAAATATGATACAGTAAATATGATTTTTTTTCTTATGGTTTGATTGATTAAAAGATAGATAGCTGTATGAAAACAGTTATCACTATACTATGTAGTAAAATCTAAACTAGGTACTTTATTTGAGGCTGGTTGGATTGGATATAACTTCTTGACTCAAATTGTGCTGGTCGCACTATAAAAACTAGTTTTTGTTTACATACAAATAACCTCAAATTAATTTGCGAAAACGTAATAATCGCCATACATACGTACATTAAACACTCGTTACTAATGGAATATTCTATTTTACGTAGTACTGAGCAAAAATAAATGGAATCTAACCGGTATATTCTGCTGTACGTTTGTAAACGTTTTCCAAATCAGTCAATAAATTTCCAGCTTGAAATTCGGACAAACACCGAATAAAAACTTTATACACCACATCACGGACACCGCTAGGTTTAACCTTTTTCATGATGTCTCCTTTTTTATTTAAATTTCTTGTTCTAAATAACAATTTTATCTCAATAATTCTCCACTTCACGAAAAAAACAACAAATTTTTATTCAACTTGACAGCTACATTGCCAATTCAGGGTTGCCAGGTAATGAAAAATGAATTAGTTCCAAAATAATTAATTTCATCTCTTTTATGTCGTACTATAAATACTGTTAAAAATATATGTCGTTATTATTTATAGACCATGATTTTTAGTTTTTTTTATTTCGAAAAATCCTGAATATACAAACCAGTGTGGTCACGTTCTGTGGGTACAGAAAGAGACAAAAAACAACACTGACGTCATTCAAGGTTATATTTTCTTGTGACAAGTTAATGGTCATAGTGCAATCTCCAGTGTATTAGATATAAGCTTCTTGATGTGCACAAAGCAATTTGTGCAATACACGCGCTCTATACTATATCTATACTCTAAGTATACAGGTAAATTAGCTTGGAGAAATTTTTGCATATGTAGTGGTGTGTATATTACTCAGATCTTAGAGCGCGTTTCCACTATATCGTTCTGGCCTATACAAAAATGTTTCGATATCCTAACATTACTATTTAATTTTATACTTATTCCTAGCAACACTTTTGTTTTCAATAAAAACAAGTTTTTATTTGAAAGAAAATGGTTTTGACTTTATAAAAAAAATATATCATTCAATTTTACGCCCTTGAGCAAACGACAAGGCGACTACCGTGAAACAATAAAATATCGTGTCCATAATAATTTGTTTCATAATTAATATTTGACCATAATAATTACGAAACAAAACAAATAAATAAATCGTCACTTGATAGTGGAAAGTGGAAACACGCACAAAACCAGAATAAACCAGTTTACGCTGTCCGCAGGTGCCACGTGCAGTCGTTTGGTAGCGTTAGAACATAAAGCACATTTCATTCAAAAATTATAATTATTATGTACGTAGTTTAATTGATAAATTTTGTATTTGTTGATTGTTGTTATTATTTGTTATTATTGTTATAATATTTGTTGAAGTGAATTACATGTCCCGCAGCCGGAGGCCCCAAATGAAAACTCAGATGTACTTAAAAACTACAGTTAATAGCTAAAATGAGACTTTTACACCCATGTCTGCACGATGCAGACCGGAGTTAAAGAATGAATTTATACAGTTTAATAATTATAAAGACGTAAGCTTGGATGCTAACTAAGGGAAATCGCATCCACATTCTATTCCCGTGCGAACGGCGTATTCAGCAGTTTTGTATGAAGGCAGGGCCATAACTAGTGTTTAATTTGTGTGTAAGTGTTGTAACTTTATATTGTTAATTCAATATGGCTCCAGTGTTAAAACATGGTCGAGGCAAGCCTTTGACTTCTCAAACTAAAGAATTAAACTTTAAATGTCGTTTCTTTTTCAGGTTAGTAAATTTTTCATTTTAGTAACATTGTTAATGTAAAAGTTATATGTATGTTAAATGTGCAAATATTAAAATAAAGTCTCATCTTTTTCAGAGGAGAAACACATATAGTTTAATTTAAAATCCCTTATATATACAGGGTTACTTGTAAAACACCGGCAACCTCGCAGGACAAGATAGCTAACATCATAAGTAACAACATTTGTTCTACGACTTTTGATAATTTGTTAGATTTTATTTTCATACAAAAATAAATATTCATTTAATTTTCCGTCTGAATATTATAAACTCTACGCCTCCCAAAAATTACGTAAAAAAAAAGCGAACGAGAGGGGGAAGGGGGCGTCGCGTGACGCGTCGTCCATCCGATAATGAATAGAACATAGACTTACAAATGTAAGGAGAGTACAATAAAAGTTTAAAAAATCATTTAAAAATAATTTATTGCGTTATGCCAAAAGTCGTAGAACAAATGTTGTTACTCATGATGTTAGCTATCTTGTCCTGCGAGGTTGCTGGTGTTTTACAAGTAACCCTGTATAAAATAAAAACTAAAAATAAAATGTTGTTTTATTTTATTTGCTGACCATACACTACTACAAACGCAAAAATTTCTCCAAGCTAATTTACCTGTACAACTGTAAATGAATCACATGAATGCATCTGATGCATTTATGTCAATATCTGTGTCAACTGTCAAATCAATATTTGACACTCATTTGACATTAAGTGTCATCAGCTCTGTGTACTAGCTCCAGTCCGTATCTAAAATGACGGGTTAGGTTCATTTAAAATAATAGTTCCTAAACCTAAATTATATCATGAAATGGAAAAAGTTAATTTCATAAAGTGAAGAAAAATATTTTAAATGTAGTATGCACTATCCCGAAGAAGCAATATTAATAATTCTAGCATAAACTTCGGTTGGTTCTTTACATTTTCTAGTTGAAATTAATTTAGACTCTTGTACATTTTAAAGTAGGTCAACTTTGTGTCAATCAAAACATTTCACTGCAGTGTACTATATAAGTGATGCTCATTTTCGTGTAACAAGTAAATATCTACCGAATAGTTGAACATTATATCAAGACATTTTTGGATATTCTGGATACCCTTTACAGATTAAATTGTGTAGAAAAAGTAGAAAAAATACTATTACAATGGGGAAAATGTTTTGTTTTTACATACCTTTCTTTAAGCTACAAATATATACAATGCGAATTTCTAATATTAAGATTTATGAGATAAAGATTATCCCAATAAAATGATTTTTAAAAGCTACATTTTATTTTATCGTCTTCTGTCTTAATTTAATTTTACAATTTAAAAATATGGAATGGATATGCCCCAAATAATGCTGCATTTAATCTTAAAAGTGTGTAACTAATATAGCAGTTTTTATGATAGTTAAATATAAGGAAGTTGTGGGACGATAACAAGGACTCAAGGATGTGAGATTCAGGAATTTATTAATGCTAGTGGGCTGAGCCTGCCCCCAATGTGTGAGATTATAACTTATACAGAATTAAAGTAAGTAAGTAGTTTTTATTATCTCGCAATTTAAGTATTAAAATATCATATTTTATGATAATTTCTGCAGATTTAATATTGTTTTAAAAATTGTTTGCTTTATTTTAGATCTACACAACAGTCAAAGAAACAAATCAAGATGGGATGTATGAATTTAAATAATGATAATTTTGTTATCAGGATAGAAACTCGGCAGAAGAAATGCTGACTGCTGTGAAAGGTTCATCAAAGAGAGAAATACTAACTCATTACCTCCATAAATGAATTTGGATTTCAAATACTCGATGATACAAGAAATATTTTAATGGGATGAGATTGATCAGCTAAAACTGTTATTATTATACTTCTTGCATGAATTGAGAACCTTACTTTTAGGAAGACTGGTTGAAAATAGTATGAGTAAAATATTAGTGAGCCTAGAAATAAAATTTATACTTAGTTCCTCTGTAAAAATTTTTAAACATGTAAAAATGGTTTCCTTTTAATTTATTTTTATTTTTCATGATTATTATAACCAATAAAGACTGAGTGCACATTGAATATGTTTTTTTTTAACCATATTACAAATGGCAGGTGCTTCCTGTATTTATTCAAATAGTTTTATGATTGTGATTTATTTAACAATAATATTTTACATTTAGAAATTTAAGTCTAACGATTAAAACGCGATTTATCAATTGAATTTGAGTAAATCGCATTTAAAATTCGTAAGGTAGTCTTAAATTTCTAGTGCTATAGTGTTTTCATTACTAAATAATAACTTTTTCTTTACAGATTAAAAACAGGAACTTAAGTACTTAAACACAGACTTTAAAAAATCAAGACTACTTGTCCAATTGCATAAATAAATATTATAAGTCTGAAAAGCACAAATATAGGAACATATCAAAGAAGAATAAACAATAAATACAATTAAAGAAATAACAAGACTTCAAGTACAATATGGCATCTAAAGGTAAAGTATCTGTAACTAGTTTAGTTAAACTAATATAAGCAATTTACATTATTTTGAGTCTGTAAAATAAATTCCACCGGAAATCTTCAATCAATTATGGACCAAGAGCTGACTCAAATTCCATTAAATATAAGTGTTATTCATATGAATAACACTATACTATATAATAAATAGAATACAAATTTACAGTCTTAACCATATCAAAAATAAAGATGGATTATACACCAGCAATAATTTATGTTAAAACAACAACTCTCATTTATAACGCGCGCTCTATTATTCTCTTGTATATAAAACATACTACCATATTCGTCACCTACACAGGCAATTACCTAACTGGTTTTGTAATTTTGAACATCTGTATTCTGATGTTATAACGGTAATTCTACATAAATTGTGATGCTGCCGCCGTAAACATTATCAGTATTATCTCTCGCAACAAATCCGATAATAGTCTTGCAACTGATAGTAAAAAAGGTACTTATATAAAATATTTCTTGAAGAAAAATGAATACCATGAATATTGTATTGAATAAACCAACCATTTCCCACCATGCAATCCTGTATCTATTCTTATGACGCAAGGGTGCGTTCCTCTCGCGCAAAAATGAAGCGGTCGACTAAACGATTTGATTTCAAAAATAAAATAAATTTGCGATGCTCAGTTTTATAAACACTACCTACCTGTGTTCAGTGCTAATACTATTTACTTAATTATGGAATTCGTCGAAATTTGCCCTTTATTGCGAGTTACCCTCCTAACTACTATTCTTTATGGGAAAATAATGAAGTAGGTAGTTACCTAAGGAATTTTTTGGATGAACCCATGTAAATAAAGTCTAATAAATAAATCATATCGTGATATCAAACTTCAAACAACATAACATTTAATTGTAATCATATTATTTGCATATCGCTATACACTCGTACGGCGTACCACAGATTGTTATTAATAACGTATATGCGTGTATGAGCAGTCTTGCGCGGCACTCATACGCTGATAACCGTATATATCTTGTTACAGCGAAGAAAATGTCCGTCGACTATAGTAGCAATCCGGCCGTAGCGAATTTCGTGGAATATTTGAGAATACCGAGTGTTCAACCGAATATTAATTATGGTAAGTTAATTAAGAAATATACACGAATTTTATATTTACATCACATTATTTTTAACATAGATTTAAAACATAACAACTAACACAGAATTTTTTAAATGATTACGTTGATTTCATTATGTTTTTATTTATTTAACTAGCTCTTCGCCTATCGCTTTACCTACTGACTACTGTCGATTTCGATAGCTAGTATTAAACAATTTAAATTTTTGTGTCACGATAACCAGCTTTCTAGTTGGTAGGTACCAATCTATTTTACTTATGCCAAAATCATCAGTATTTTAGGCATAAATAGTCAATTTTTTATAGTCAATTTTTATGTCTATATTTTCTAAATTTATGTAGGATCATCTAACAGGGACTTATTGCACGCCTCATAAGCGAAGCGTTGAGGTGGGTACTACTGTCACTTCGCGCAAAACATCTGATTTTTCAAACTTAAAATATCTTTATGTATCATACATTGCACTTGTAAGATAATACATACACACACATATTAAGAAAAAACACTATTTTTAACGTTCATGATATTTTTGATGTCATTTTTGTTATTTAAACTAGTTAAAAAACAGTTTAAAAAAGTTCTGTCTTGGACGTCCGGGTGTCTGTATGTGCGGATCCTTTTTCTTGTTAACACGATAGCGACCGAAATACTTTACTAATCGAGTCTTTTTTTTTCTCTTACGCTTGAGTATGCTCAGGAATAGAACCCTTTCATTTTTCAGGGTCTGATTCGATGTGGTTTAATTGTTATTAAATAAACAAAAATAATAATTAATAAATATTTATTAAAAAAAAATTATGAGGCGTGCACTTTTGGATTTTCCAAATTATTGAATTAGCAATTGCATTTAATAATGAGAAAACTATATGTAACAAAAACAAGTCGATTGTAATTTTAACCTTTTTTTGTCTGAAGCAGATTATACCTTAGGTAAGTACCTACCTTAGATTCACACTCCGAAAAGAAAAGATAACTAGTTATGATAACTAAACTCCTAAATTGACATAGCTGATATTTTATCTAAAATAATCATTGAGATAATATTATGAAAATATGTAATAGGTACAAATATTTTGTGTAGGTACACTAGCTATGCCACGCGATTTCACCCGCCGCAGAATCAAGCAGGCAAAAGAAGTTTCCAAAGTTTATGTGGTGTTTTGGTACATAATATAAACAATGCCAAGTAGCATCAAAAAACGGTTAGCAGTTTTCGTGTGAAAGTGTAAACGTAGGTACATTCTTACCAGACCATCGTCCTCACAAACATTCGTCCCATCAACATTGCAAATGTCTTCACATATTATACCTACATATCTTCAGACTTCATGTTATGTATAGATGATAGGGTGATAGAAGGATGCAATAATAATTCACGCTGCAGATTGACATCGCGTCCTCAATTATTTTAAATTGAATAATGTGGCTGTAAATCGAGATCTTTGTACAAGTTAGTTAGGGCCTAGGTACTCCGTACTCGACGGCAAAATGATAAAAATTAACTGCGTAGTTCTTTATAATTCAAACATATTTTTTGTTTACGAAATAACAATTTACCTACCTACCGGTAAATTTTTGATGCTCTTTTGATAACAAAAATGCAGTTGCAGCAATGCTGCAGCACCCCTAGCGGATACCTGTTGAACTAAAATCTTCAGCTCCATAAAAAAATCCTTTATTGCATTTTTTTATTATAATTAGTATATGGAAACCAGAGCTAATATAAAAGTTTAATTTAAACATAACATTTATGCATAGCGAGATATACTTAGATTTTGCGATGTTTTCTTCAGGCTGACTTTTTTTACAGATGACTGCGTGAATTTCCTCCAAAAACAAGCGAGAAGCTTGGATTTAGAGTTTAATGTGTACAAAGTAGTACCTAAGAAGCCCATCGTAGTGTTAACATGGGTGGGACAAAGTCCTTCTCTCCCGTCGGTCCTTCTCAATTCTCATATGGATGTAGTGCCTGTGTTTGAGGTAAGTTTTAATTTAAATGTCTCTCTTTTTAGCTTTTACTAATGGTTTGTATGACAAAAGAATGTGGCTTTGTATAATTTTTTTTTCATTTAATCCTGAAACTTCAAAAATAACTTATGTGTAATAATTTTTCAGGATAGTTGGACATTCCCACCGTTCAGTGGTCATATTGACAAAGATGGTAAGATCTACGGCCGCGGATCGCAAGATATGAAGTGTGTCGGTATCCAGTACATGGAGGCGATCAGGAAATTGAAAAAGGCTGGAGTTTCTTTGAAGAGAACTCTTCATCTGTCATTTGTTCCTGGTAAGTAAGAGATTAGTAAGAACGCGATATAGGAACTTTGCGTATTGCACTTTAACTAGCTAGATCATATTTTGTATTCTTATATTTTGCTTATAAGTTATAACGTATCAAATATCGACTTGGACTTGGATATACCACAACATTTTTAGTAGGCCAAATTCAAGGCGTATGTACCCTAACGACCTTCTGTGTATTATATTATGAAACAAGGTCCTGTAAATTGAGTTAATCTTGTATGAATAATTACTTATAAAAATGATATTGAAATGGATTTGATTTTCTTGAAAATATTATAAATCGAAATAAATATAAAATATGACCAAGACCCACGACCATATCAGTAAAAATCTAATAGTGACATCGCGATTCTTTCCAATACTACATGACATAGTCTTTATAATACATATTGCATTTTAACATATTTAAACTATATTCTAAGAATTATAATTAAAATCGTTAACAGACGAAGAGATCGGTGGAGTGGACGGTATGAGGAAGTTTGTCCATACACCTGAATTCAAAGCTCTGAACGTTGCCTTCGCTTTAGACGAGGGCATGGCGAGTCCCACTGAAGAATTCATTATATTTTATGGTGAAAGAAGCATATGGCGTAAGTATTTCAACGATTTTTTTTGCCTCAACCCTGCATTGAATAAGCTCTACAATCTGCTAAACCGATTTATTATAAGGCAACATTCAATCTTGCCTTGCCCAGTGTTGCTAGATTAGTACATCAAAAAAGGGTATATTAACACTTACTAATATGTATTGCTTGCAAATTTACATCATCTTAGACTCGATCCTTTCCAATTTTGTATAGTTTCCTTTATATTAATAGCTAACAACATTTAACAGAAATCCACGTGCATTGTACGGGGCAGCCCGGCCACGGTTCTCTTTTATTCCCAAACACGGCAGGTGAAAAGGTAATAATTTTAAAATTATTAGTGTTTAATATTAATTATATGAACACAAATTTACAAAAACTTTAATCAGAATCAGGCATTCTATATTGATAATAATATGTAGATATATTATAAAAAAAAACAACTTATGTATTATTTTTTATATATTTGTAATAAAATGAAGAGTTTTAATATATTTGGTTTCACTTTTGTCTATTCTATTTGACTACCACAAAATACATAAATACCTGAGAAGTTATCTTTGTAATTAGCTATTGAATAATTAACCCAAAATGTCAATTATAAAGCCAATAACTATCATCATTTATTGAAACAATTTTTTTTAATGCGTTGTTTTTTTTCAGCTAAGGTTCATCATAAACAAGTTCATGACATTGCGCGAAGAACAGAAGAGCATTTTGGACAATGACCCCAAACTGACCATCGGAGATGTGACCACTATCAATTTGACACAAGTGCATGTAAGTATCAAAAAATGTAAATTTTTTTATTTTTAATTTTTATTGATTTACTACGTATCAAATTGTTCAAGGCTCTTGTTTTAAATCTTCTTATATATAAAAATGAATCCCAAAATGTGTTGGTAAGCGCATAACTTGAGAACGGCTGAACCGATTTCGATAATTCTTTTTTTATTATATTCCTTGAAGTACGACGATGGTTCTTATGTAGAGAAAACGTAAATATGTACCACGGGCGAAGCCGGGGCGGACCGCTAGTTAATAATAATTAAATGAGGTAGAGGAAATTAATTGTGCTTTTTTTTCTAATAACTCAGTTCTCTATTTAATCTTCTTATATATAAAAATGAATCGCAAAATGTGTTGGTAAGCGCATAACTCGAGAACGGCTGAACCGATTTCGATAATTCTTTTTTTATTATATATTCCTTGAAGTACGAGGATGGTTCTTATGTAGAGAAAAAGTAAATATGTACCACGGGCGAAGCCGGGGCGGACCGCTAGTTTAATATAATATCATTTAGTTATACAGCAAAATGTTACCTATAAGTAATTTATTTTTTATACAGCTTTAAACATATTTTTATTGTTTATTATCTGCTTTTATACAGGGTGGTGTCCAATCGAATGTGATTCCAGAGAAACTAACCGTTGTGTTTGATTGTCGCTTGGCTGTTACCGTCGACCATGAACAATTTGAGAATAGGGTATGTATATATTATTATTATAAACAGAAAATATTCTTCTCTATTTTTCTTTGTTTTTGAAGTGAAAACTTCTTTAGCGGCGTTGGGTATAAAATCTTAAACTCGCGTCAGGACACGTGGCCTGATCGAAAAAGCGTAAGACGGATGGATATCAAACATGCTGAACGTTAATAATCAAGTTTTCACTTCTGCCGGCACTCCCGGAGTGCAACCCGTCATTTTTTTGAAGTGAAATTTCTTTAGGCGCGTTGAGTGTAAAATTTCAAGGTCGCGTCATGGCAATACCTACGTCATGGAGTAAGGTGACGATTTTGGTATCTTGAATCTTGCTAAAGAAGTTTCACTTCTGACACGTGTGCCCGGCACACTCGCTTTTTTTTTCTCGTTAAACTATATCATGGTCGTTTTACAGATTAAAGAATGGTGCAAAGAAGCTGGTGAAGGTGTTACTTATGAATTCGAACAGAAGAATGACAAAATTGAATGCACGAAAATTGATGAAACCAATCCCTTCTGGGTTGCTTTTAAATCGACTGCTGACAAGTTGTAAGTATAAAAAACAATATGGGTGATAATAATACTTACATATTAATTACATAATTGACTTTCTTGGATGAAGTAATTAACTATTCTGTTTTATTTGCGTTTTGTTAGTTACACAACTTACTCAAGATCGGCTGAACGGATTTTAATAATTTTTGGTTAATTAAAAAAAAAAAGAACAGTACTGTAATAGATATTTCAATATTTTTTTCAGAAATCTGAAGCTAGAATGCCGTATTTTCCCCGGAGGTACTGACAGTAGATATGTCCGCGAAGTCGGTATTCCCGCCATTGGCTTTTCCCCCATGAACCACACGCCCGTATTGCTCCACGATCACGATGAATATCTCAACGCAGACATTTTCCTCAAAGGAATCGATATTTATGTTAAAATACTGACCGCTGTCGCTAACGCTTAAAACTTGCAGCAATTCGTCTTGAACATGGCAATAATTACTGTTTTTAATTATTATATCTAAAGGTTATGTAAGTTTAACTACGCAATTTATGACGCTGTGAGCCTTGCCTATCTAGGAATAGATTAAATTATTTCATCAAAGCATATTCTTTTTCCTAAAATTATATATGATGTTGCTATTTTTATCAATCTTAACACATAAGTTAAATAATAAATAAGTGTAATAATATTTTATTTTTATTTTTCATATTAATTAGCGAAACGTGTTCAAATAATAAATAACTTTTTATTTACGCTATTGTTGCTTATTGAAATTTTTAATCTTTATTTATTTACTTCTTGTTAATAATCAAATATTATAATTATTATAATACAATTATATTTTGTTACGTAATAAAAATGTTTAAAAATAATAAGGTTTTATTTTATATTTGACCCACGATTTTACCACATCTTTTTTCTAAATTTAGCTGAAGACCCTGAATTAGACATTACTACTTTTTATCCCGACCCGGATGCGGGTTTTTCTTTGAAACAATGGTTTTTTTCAAAGAAAAACCCACATCCGGGTAACAATGGTTTTTTTTTCATAGGCTCCCTAAATATTTAGATAACTATTTGTTCGCAGAACGCGAAATAAGCCGGCACCACTAAGTTAACAGCACCTGAATAGATAATAGCGGCAATGAGTTTTTTACAACTCTACTTCGGAGGCAGATTGTTTTATCTTATAGCATTAGACCACTGACCAACTTAATTTTCTACAGATGTAGGTGAAAGATTGTACGATTACAATCAATCAGTTATCACGTAGAAATTTAACCACATTGCAATGTAAAAGTCTCGAGTATGATTTGAGTGATATTCTTATAAAAATGCCATGTAGTGGCAATCCATAACATAAATATTTTAAATAATGTTAATTATTGTAATCTAGTTTAATCTTACTTTTATTTTATTTTCTCTATCTTTTTCTGTTATAACGTTTATTTTGTTGGATGACCTTAATGAAATAGTATAGTCTGTGGTGGTAAGAGTATCTACGTAATCTACGTTTTTGAATTTTGGTACTCACATCCTTTATTTTATTTCTGTGATTTTATTCCTCTGAGCTCACATCATAGGGCGTATTCAGAAAGAAAGCTTGAAACTTATAAGCGCTTATCGGCGCTTGTCATGTTCATATATTTTCCTGTCAGTGCTGTCAACCCGCGCAGGAAAATATATGAACATGACAAGCGCCGATAAGCGCTTATAAGTTTCAAGCTTTCTTTCTGAATACGCCCATTCGTCACGCGTGACATGTTAATTGTCATAATATCTGACAAGTGACAACTTATCAAATATCATACTCATTACTCATTACAAATAACAAAATACAGGATCAGAAAAATCTTTGATATTGAAATAATAGTAATTAAATACTACAATAGTATAAATAAAAAATTATCCCACATAGAGGAATATTGTTTTTGTCACTTTTCAATTAATAATAGTAATGAATAAAATTTGTAGAATATGCCTAGAGGAAGGCGTACTTACGTCTATATTTGCGAAAAATTACAATTTATCGCTATGTGAGATGATAGAATACTGTAGCAATATAAAGGTACCTTGGGAATATAGCTTAAACAATGAATAATTTTTGAACTTTTTATTTAAAATTCGTTAATAATTCAACTATGCAGATACAAAAAAACGATGGACTGCCAGAACAAATGTGTAGCAATTGCGCTTACAAATTGGGAATAGCATTTCATTTCAAACAGACTTGTGAGAGATCGGATATTAGATTGAGGCAATATTTGGGTCTGGAGTTGACAAGCAAGTAAGTATTAAACACAAGCAATAAATGTACATGTGAATAGAATTAGAACCTTTTGATAGGCCACATAACTGAAATTGTAATTATAGAAAATAACAGTAGTAGTAAGAGCAAGATAGAAGGTACAGTAATTCAGTGTCGTAGTTCACAGTAATTGATATATTTCAAATTTTAATTAATAAATATTTATTTATCTTTCCAGATATAAAGATGCTAATATTAACACTGATCCTATTGTGAGTATTACATTTAATTATAACATATATTAATTAATATCTAAACTTTCTTACATTTGGTATGTAAATTAATGCTTTTGCTAATGAAAATGTTTTTCCTATTTCAGATTACAACTAAAACAACAATTATAAAGAAATGGTATTAATAAATATTTTTTATTGAATATTCTTCCTTTACCCAATTATTTCTTAATATATTTATGCAAAATTTGATTTTAGTAAATGTATGGGAGAAAGAAAAAAATCTCGCACCAATTATAAAAAGAAACCAGAATGTGATAAACTTAAAAGAGGTCCAAAAGTGAAGCCAAAAAAAGTGCATGAATGTTATGAATGTCATAAACAATTTCGATGCCAAGCGCAATTAGAAACGCATGTTTGGTAAGAATTAAAAAAAACAGTACTTTTTAAAGTGTAAATATTGTTATATACTTAAGTTGCTTGCTAGTGCTATTCTTTCTTATCTCTACTCAATTATTTATCTCACCTTTCAATTTATGTAATTTGAGTGAAACTTAAAAAAGTTTAAATAGTTATTTTTATTTAAGGACACACACTGGAGAAAAACCGTTTGCATGTGTTTTCTGTACTAGAAGATTTACTCAAAAGCATAATCTCACAATACATTTGCGAATGCACACTGGTGAAAAACCATTCCAATGTGAAGTATGCAGGTATAATCTACCCGCTTCGTGATCAAATTTTTTTCTATTCTTTATAAAATTATATAGGTGTAATCTAATACATGTATAATATTTACTTACAGCAAAAGATTTTCTGCACAAGGCAATTTACAGGCTCATATAAAAACACACACAGGACAGAGAGACCATGTGAGTTACAATTGTTATAAATTATCTATATATCTACATACAGTGAACAGTGGTGGACGTTTAATTAGAAACATGTAACTCGATGAAGTAGTCATCAAATTCATTTAACATTTATCTATTAACTTATTAGAGATTAAATATTATTTCATATGTAATAGAACACCCGTTTATCTAGATTAGATGTTTCTAATTTATTGTCCAGACTGAAAATACTCGGAAATCAGACTTGACTTAAAATTGTTTAATTTTATTAATTTAAGCTAATGTTTGATTAAATCAAGCAATTTCTTATAAAACTAGATAAACGGGTGTTCTATTACATATGAAATAATGCTTAATCTCTAATACATTAATACACAAATGTAAATAAATTTGATGACTACTTCATCGTGTTACGTGTTTCTAATTGAACGTCCACCACTGTATATGATAAACAAAGTTTCTTTCTGCAGCCCCACCTGCGTTTTCAAAGAAAAACCGGCATAGTTCCCGTTCCTGTGGGATTTCTGGGATAAAATCTATCCTATGTGTTAATTTAAGTCACCCTTTATATGTGTGCTAAATTTAATTATAATCGGTTTAGTAGTATTTGAAAGAGTAACAAACATCCTCACAAACTTTCGCATTTATAATATTAGTAGGATTGGATATTATTAATAAATGTTATTTATCTTTTTTATAATTTTAACAGGTTTGTCCAGCATGCAACAAGGCATTTATTACGTCCAGTGAATTAACGAGGCATATGACAAAACACACAGGCGTAAAAAACTTTAAATGTGATATATGTGGGAAGTGTTATTCTCATAATAGGGACCTAGTAAGTTTTATATTTTATTGTTGTATGAAAAAAAAAAATAATAAAAAAAAATCGTTCATGAATATGGGATAAATTTTGCATTCCAAATTATATTGTACTGAAGTATTTCTCATTATATGTACTTACTTATAAAGTTTGTTTTATCTTCTGGTCAACAAAGAAATGCGTTAACTACTAAGTTACTTAGAATAACAAATAATGTTTTTTCAGCGGCTGCACAAAATAAGAAAACACGATTGTGTACCAAACGAACACGAATCTCAAACAGATGCTTTCAACACAAACATAGATATTGTTGATGTGGACGAAGTTAAAAACTTACCATCGTCATCAGTAAAGGAAACAAGTCATTTTCCTAGCTTACATTTGAATAAAAACCAAGAACATTCCTTAATACCCCAAAACCACACACTGCCATATGAAGACAAGGGGATTAAAGATATTTTTACACATTCTGTATTTGGATGAATAGCTTTATACCATCTTGAGCTGAAAATTGTCATTGATTTAGTTCAATGCGGGTAATGCACCCAATAGTACAAGATAGTACAGTAGGCGCTCGATAATCCGGCGCTCGCCAATCCGGCACGCTCGGTAGTCCGGCACTTCGGGACTCAGACAGCCCGCTCTATAATCCGGCATTTCACATAGCTGAACGCCGGACTACTGAACGAAAACGTCGCAAATGATGAACCTAATATGTAATTTTAATACATAATTAATTAATATTTTAATTAATTTAAATGTAATTTTTTTTTATAATAAATTCAACTTACCATTTTAAATATGAAGTCTTATTTCCTATACTAATTCGATAATCCGGCATTTCCGACAATCCCGCAAAGAGGAAAAATTGCCGGTGCCGGATTAGCAAGCGCCTACTGTATATATTTTAGATCATCAGTGTTGTTAGTTCGTTCATAAATAAACAAAAGTTAGTAACAATGGAGGAATGATTTTGCTTAATCAGCAATAAGGTTCATTTGGCTTGGCAACAAGCTATATTTATAAAAAGTTCCAGAGCTTCTACATTCTACAAAATATGTTTATTTATTATTTAAAAAATCATGTACTTACTGTGTTCCTCCATAAATTATCATTATAGATTGAAGGTATACAGAATAATAAAAATATTTAAAAAGAAAAAGCAGTGTTTTAATATTTATTTATTACTTTCAACAAAATCATAATAACACTGGACTAATTGCTCTTTATTACATACTTGACACTAATTTATCTAATGGGAATCCAGGGTTCGAAAATTTCACCAATTTTCTTCCTCTCTAAAATAAAAAAAAAGATATTTAAAGATTAAATTAATCTATTGTAACTAAATATAATGATATTGTTTATAATCTCCAAATTATTATTATCTGATCTCCAAATTATGTTAAATTCTAAGAACCAAGTAATGTAGGCTTTATGATTTAGTTTTTGTTTAATAAAATAAAACCCAGAAATTGTTGATTGCTAAACAGCATGCTATGTACTTTCTATATAGATATCAATATCTGGCTCTGTGGCAAGAACTTGGTTATTCACATACTCATGATAATCATTTATGGCCACATACATTAATATAAATTATTCATTCGATCAAATCCATTAATTTTTAATATTGTAATTCTGTCAAAATTCTTACTAAAATAACACTTAGATACCTGGTACAGGGAAATCTTCTGGGTGTAATTCAATATAATGTCTGTGTACTGCCTCTTTTTCAGCTAAATAATTTTCTCTTTGTTTTGTGAAATATTGAAGTATAGCACACCATCCAGCTGTTGCTATAGCATGCTTTTGAATACCTGTAAACATTAATACATGTTAGGTTGAAATATTTTTTCTCAAGTCTAATAGGGTTGTCTTTAGTACTGAAGTATTTCTTATGATTTATTTATAAAGTTTTAGTTATGCTTATGAGTAAATAATAAACGTATGAGTACATACGTTTATGAATAACATAATATGTAGTAATAGTATTATAATATAGGGTTAGAATTTCAGGAAGATCAAAATATTCTATAATTTATTTTGTTTGTAGGTGACTAATGTATTTTTAAACACAAATAATAAACGAAATGGAAAAAACTAAGTTTTTTATTGTTCTTATGTAATCTTACCACTCATAACAGGTCGCCGAGTCCCGAAATTCATAACGACTCCAGTGCCAACGCCAAAAGTTACACCCAGTATAAAGGGCCAATATTGATTTAAGAATGGTTTTGTTCTTCCTTCATCTCCTAATTTCATAAGATCAATAGCAGACATTTGGCTACTCATTTTTGTATTTTTGAGTAGCACCCCTTGTTAGAAAACCTTTGAAGAATCTTTACAAATTTGACAAATGACAATAACACATGAAAGTTTGAGCTGTCAGTGTCAAATCGAAATCATAGATAAAAATAAATATCCGTACAATCACAGGGCGGCACAGAGTTAAATACTATGTCGGATCGTCAATGGTAGATTTGTGTAAACATATTATACAGGGTGTAACCGTGTAATCGTTAAGTGTGCACAGGCGATTATTCCGTAACTATTACAGATATCAAAAAAATGTTGTGTGGTTTTATGAAACCACGGTAAAAGTGAAACTGTTCGAACGGTTCCGAACACTGCTTTGTGTAGCGCATGTCGCGTGACGGTCGGCTGCCGAGTAGGTATACCTACTCGGCAGCCGCGATACACGCGACATGCGCTACACAGACCAAAAAGTTTGAGACGATGTAATAAAAGTTTCACTTTAAAACTTTAAACTGTTATCGACATTACTTAACCTAATGAGTAAAATGGCCATAATATTTTTTTTTAAATAAAACGAGAAATATCTAAAAAATATACATGAAACACTCCCATACATTTAGTATGAGATATGAATATCCCATGTACATTTTAATATGAAAGATTTATAGCTTTTTCTTACTTTTTTTTGTTTTCTGCTTTAATTACTTCGTAAATTTGAAGGAAAATTCTTTTAGAAACTAAATAGAGCTCCTCATTGTATTGAACAATGAGGACGTCACTTCGAAAATCTGCTATGAATACAAAATGTATCGGAAATAAAATGTAACATTTTTGGATATTCCTCGTTTTATTTTTATACATTTATTATGGCCATTTTACTCATAAGGTTAAGTAATTTCGATATCAGTATAAAGTTTTTTGATATCTGTAATAGTTACGGAATAATCGCCTGTGCACACTTAACGATTACACCCTGTATAGTAAGCTAAATTAAAATAAATATTTATGACGACGATATCAAAGTGCCGAGAAGGAATAATAAAACCATTTATTCCAACACACACAAAGACACAACAATAGCATTGTAAATTATTAATAAAAGGTAATAGAAAACATAAATTTATTTGTGGTTGTGTGCGCTAAAAAAGAAGCCACTCAGGATAACTGAACAGTTCAGCAGCAAATAATATGCTTGTGAACATGTTGGTTCTCGATTCGGTGCACGCACAGGTGCGCAGCTATTGTGTGGTTGACAATGGATTTGTCCACGAATGGGTACGGTTACGGTTCGCGGTGCGTGTAGTGAATGCTAGGCTTTAGATTTTCACTACGTTTATTTTCAATTATGGCAATTAGAAGTTCATTAAAGACGGGACTTCAAACTTGTCGGTTGTCAATTTGTGAACTGTCAAAAAAAGCATGGACTGTGGGACACTTACACGGCGATATATTTACAAATTGTTATAGTGAAATAAACAAAAGGGTTACAAAACGTGATTAAATATCAAAATAATTAGCAACTTGTAAGCTATCGTTAAAGCACTTATTAAAATGGTACGAATACTCTCCAAACTTCTTGTTTATTGTTTTATTATTACTCGTATTATATTGTGATTAATTTACAGGGAAAGCAAAAGAAGACAAGAAAGATAGTCGAAAAGCGTTTCGCACAAATGAAGAAAATGATTAGTCTTAACGATAACAGAATAAAACCGAGTGATCGTGGTATACAGAAAAAAAAGAAACCTGATCCAAATGCAGTGAAAATACGAGAAGTTCCACAAACGAGTTCTGCTTTATTCTTCCAATATAACACACAACTCGGCCCTCCTTATCACGTAATAATTGATACAAATTTTATCAATTTCTCCATCAAGAATAAATTGGACATAGTTCAAAATATGATGGACTGTTTATATGCTAAGTGTATTCCATACATAACTGATTGTGTTTTAGGGGAATTAGAAAAGCTAGGTCGTAAATATAGAGTAGCTTTAAGAATAATCAAAGATCCTCGTTTTGAGAGGCTAGCATGTCTACACAAAGGGACATATGCTGATGACTGTATAGTGCAAAGGGTAACCCAGCACAAGTGTTATATTGTAGCTACCAATGATAAAGATTTGAAAAGGAGAATTAGAAAAATACCAGGAGTTCCTATCATGTATGTTGCTGATCACAAATATACAATAGAAAGAATGCCTGATGCTTATGGTGCACCCAAAGGTGCAATTTGATTTTTATGTAAAAAAAATTACTGTATTATAATTTTTGCTTTTTATTTCAAGCTTATAGTTTCGAATTTTAAAACAAAGTTTGGTTTATGTATTATGGTTGTTTGGCTGTTTCAATACATGTTAATCCGTCAGTCCTAGGATCACAGACACAATAGAAAATCTATTGTGTCTCGGCCCGATCGGGCCGCTCGGTGGTCAATGGGTTAATATTATTCTTAAATCATTTTGGTAGATACAATGCTATAAAAATGTGTAAACACACATCCTGTTTTATGAAAATATTCTTAAAGGATACAGTAACAAAATTATTATCATTCATTTTAAATGATTAACAAATACAATATACACTTCATGCAAAATAATAATTAACATAACTATTGTGGAAAATGGAAATCAAACACCTTATTTGCTACATTCTATTAATTTTATTTTCATAATACGCTTATTCTACACTTAAATCCATTTACACAACAGGGATTGTAGATAAATTTTAAATATTGTTATATAAGTGTCAAATCACATAAACTCTGTAAATGCTTGAGTCACTTAATGCTAGATAGTATTATTCAAAGCACTCGGGGAGCCGACAACATCTATGATTTCACTCACTGGTTTTGTTTCTCCGTCTGTGCTTGTATTACAGATTGAAGGCGGAATGGTTAATGTCTGTAACAAATTGTAAGAATTTTTGTCACGCAATATTGTGGAAATAAAAAGCTAATATAATCAATAAATATACTTTACTTGTCCTTGCCCCAGAATAAAAGCGGAAAACAAATAAATCTACCTAATTTCTTAATTAGGTAGATTTTCTTAATAATAAAGGATATATTATTAGGACTACTTTAGAAATATTTCTGCCTTAAGCCTGTGGTATTCGCTTTATGCTAGTGAAATGAAAATTAGAGGAGCAATTTTTTTATGATTTAACTAATTTTTTCATATAAACAAAACTCACCTTGCCAGGATTTAAAGCTTCATACTGATGTCTCAATGCTTGTAGTTCAAATTCACAAGATGCCAATGCATTCTTCAGGTCTAACGCAAGTGCTAAATCTGAGCGCAGCTCATTAAAGTGTTTGCACACAGCCTCCGTAGGTGTGGGTGCAATATCTGAAAGAATTGAAGATATTAAATACATATCAAATCATGTTTCAATCAGTTTAATCAAAGAGTGGATGATGAATAGTGAAGCCTTTCCCAACTTAATTGAGATAGTTTTGTAATGTAAAAAACTAGATAGTTTTTGTATGTTGTGTGTTGACTCTGTGTGTGTTGAGATCAACACACACAGAGTTTTAAACAAACATTTAAGAGTTTTTTTATGATACTTTCATTTGGTACCCATATTTGGGAATGACGACATTTTCATTAGCATAAATGGATATCATATTCAGTAAGAACATGTAATTCTTGAACCTATACAAAAGTTATTACTTTCTATAACAAGGTACTAGCTTTCCGCCCGGTGCTTCAGAGAAAACCCCGCATAGTTCCCTTTCCCGTGGGATTTCTGGGATATAACCTATGTCTCAAGTTGGATCGAACTGCAATGGTGTGCGAATTTTATTATAATCCGTTTAGTGGTTTAGGAGTCCATTGAGGACAAACATTGTGACACGAGATTTATATATATTAAGAAGAAGAAGATTAGAATATGATTATTACCAATATTCATAAGACGGAGTTCCTGTTCGATAGCTTTAGTCTTTCTCTGTCCTACTCCAGGAGGTAACTTCATCCGCTGTGATCGCAACCACACTCCTGTGCTGCGAGCCTCAGGGAACTTTATACCAGACCACTCTACAGTCTGAAAAAATATAATTTTTCCGTGTTGTGTTAGAAATAAAATGTGCCTAGGTTCATTTTGATTTATTTTAATATCCAGTGCAATAAGATTATTACATTGTTTAAAAGCATTATAGAGCTACTTTTGTTATATTGCAGAATTATAAATAATATTATGCAAGCATAATACTGTGTATGCACTTTTACTGATAATTGAAATCAATGAACTGTCTTATATTCTTTTTGAGGACTAAAATGCACTAGCATTATTTCGGTTACTAAACCAGAATCTATATAAACTAATCAAAAACAACATACCACTGTTTCCACTGCTCGCACAGGTCTCTGCTGTGTGGACAGTTTCTTCTTATGCAATTTCCTGTCATGTCGTCGAGCTATACTTGACGATGCGTTCGGAGTATTTGCACCTTCTGTGGTGGTATTCAATTGATTACTGGTGATTCCGTTTCCAATGTCAGCTCTTGATATAAGTTTTTGCAGGTCTTGCGTCTTTCTCTCCCTTTCACGTTTCCTTGCTTCTATTTTCTTGAGTTCGGCTAGCAGCATTTGCTCTTCGTCAATCTGTGATAGAAAATTATTTTTAAAGTTATTATGGTGGGAAGCAAATTTTATAATGATATGAAGGTTTATTTCAATCTTACAAAATTTTTGAATTCATATGATAGAATAGAATAAAATTATATAAAATTTTAAACAACACACATGTAGAGTAAAAAAATATTTATATTAATGAACATAACAATTAGTGCTAATGTGAAACAGAACATCATTATAAGCATTACAAATATAACAAATTAACGAACTTGTTCCTGTGTCCTGTCAAATAATCTCTTAAGTTGTTCTTTACGTTTCCTTTCATGTTCAGCATCATAGTGATATACTCTTTTTTCTCCATTTACCATTGTCACTGTATTGGACCAGGGATTAGTTTTGACCTGTTGAAGAAATATTTCCACTATTTTACTTTGAATAAACATACACTAAGGAGTGCATATAGATTGAAACTTAAATCTTTATAAAAGTCAATATGAATGAATTAATCTAAATGTTTTTTTATAAATTCATAAACAAATAACTGAATACTATATAAAAGATTATTAAACTACATATTAGCAAATTCATATGTACAGGTAATAATCATATAGAAGAAAGGTATTTCTCATTAAACATGGCTTTAAATGACATAATATAATATTATAAAGCTGAAGAGTTTGTTTGTTTGTTTGTTTGAACGCGCTAATCTCGGGAACTACTGGTCCGATTTGAAAAATTCGTTCGGTGTTAGATAGCCCATTTATCGAGGAAGGTTATAGGCTATATATCATCACGCTACAACCAACAGGGGTGGAGCCACGGGGGTGAAACCGCGCGGAGCAGCTAGTGTCATAATAAAACAAACACAAAGACAAACCTTACCTTACTCAATATGGCACAAATATTATAATATCTCTCCTTCAAGTCCTCAATGCTCCTGTCTCTAAATGCTGCTCTGTCCCACCTGTCATGAATCACAATGAAACGGAGATCAAATCGTTGACACAAGTCAATGAGATGATCGGTTTCCGCTTGACTCCAATCCTCCGACTTTAAGTATTGATTGTACTCCGATTCGGAATATGACGGTATTGATACTTGCTGAAAATTACCAAAAAATATATTTTATAAAAATACAAATTACACATTTTAAATTTAATTTTTGTTAAAAGATTAAAATAGTGAAAATAAATTTAACGATAAAAGAAGCCGGTCATTACTATCAGCAAAATTTTTGAGGTTGGCAGTCAACAAATCTTGTTTGAATGTTACAGCTTACAATCCTTTACAATTTCAATACTCTACTTAATTTGATAACTTATTTATACCACAACTTTTGGTGGTACACTAGGTATATCGGGATCATTACAAACCTTATTGAATTGTGCAAACGGGTATTCCTTAGCCTCATCGGCAGCTCTTTTCCAATGGTGGAACACAGCATTATCTTTTCTAGCAGGATTTGTGAATGGTGCCCAGACCCACTTCCTCACTTTTCTCATGCCAAGCTTAGCTTTATTCTGCTTATATGCTTTGCCTGAAGTAAAATATTGGTGTATAAGGAAATTAAGATTTTTCTACAATCTTTTAATGCATACTTATGATGAAATTGAAACTTGCAAGGGATAATTTCAAATAAAGTGACTATTCATAGAATGTTTTACAAGTGAGTAAGTTTATTTATAATATCATCCTTGTTACTCTGAATTATTTCAAATACTTACCAGTGTCTGTGGGCAGTAGAGGAGGTAATTCTTTATTATCATTGCACAGCAAAGCGAACACCTCACGGTGCATACCCTCTGGTCTTCGTACGGCTTTGGCGGTAACATATTTCTTTTTATTTTTATCACCATGTAATATACTATCACGTGTTATCTCTGAAGCACTAGGCTGTTCTATATCCAATATATCTAAGATATCTGCCATGGTTAGTTATAATTTGGAGCTTATTATATTCCTTTCTTCTTTTTTAAAGTAAACGCCGTCAAGTAGACGCTTTTACGTAAATTACTTTACTGAACTCACTGACTTGAAACAGTTTATTAATTTATTATTATGGTTAATATTCTGTAAGGTTCATTACTACTTATAATAATTGATAACAACACATTTACGTTTTACAAATAATAATTACAATAACTATTTTGCATAAATGCCGTGACAGTGACTTCAAAAAATCAAAAAGACCTGCGTGACTGCGTCTACGGTCTAGTTGACAAATGACATTAGAGAGTAGCCTAGAGTACCTAAGTAATCTATGAGTTCTATGACGTATGTTGTTGTCAAACGGCAAAGGGTGGGCAAAGGCATACATCTATATACAGTCTTAATATTCTTTGACTAAATTATTTATAATTTTATTTAATTAAAAAAAACATAGTCAAGCCCACTTTTACTAAAATTTTTAGTTATATAAAATTTTGTACACCAATACAATCTAAGAATACAATTAATCTGCATGACGAAAACAAAAAAGTGAATTTAAAGAGTTATGTTTTATTATTTTAAATTAAAAATGTTATTTTAATAATTATTAATTATTATTATATGTACCTGAGTCTACATTTTCTTTTGTTATATCTGATGTGTATCTGATTATAGTCCTGCTCATGATATGGTCTGTGATATTTTATCTATGGAAATTTAATTTTGGCGGCAAATTTAAGGAGGTGTTAAAAAACATTTTTGAAAAACATAAAAAAGAATGGACAAATATTTCAATATTTCAATCTTATTTCAATTACCTATTAATTGTCAGCTTTGTTTAAATTTGAATTCACATGAGATTATTAATAATTACTATCTACAAAATTAAAATAAGGTGATTATGACAATGTTGCAGTCTACAGGATTTAAGGGTATGTATTTTTTTTTTCATCATCTCATTAATCACATGAATACTTATAGTACGATAAATTATATTACGTTAAGCACGAAAGACCATCTTATTATTATATTTTATGAGGTCAGTAATGGGGATACACATGATTAAATTTATTTACTGGTTTTCTGTTACGTAATTTCGATAGTATGTTGCATATTTTATTTAAAATATAAAATCAAGCACAAAATTATGTTTCACGTGTTATTCGTTCTAGCATTTTTTTTGTTCCGACAGGATTGTCCAAGAGTGTCTGAAACATAAAAAGGATAATTAAAAGGAAGTAGGCAGTAGCCACGAATAAAAATTATGTATTTTGCTTTCATAGTACCTAAATGGTAAGCATGTGGTAAGATTATTCAATATTCTTATCATTGATTCAGATAAACAATAATATTTTGTATTTTTTCAGGATTACCTATAGATCACACATTTTACATTTCATAGTCTCTCTTTACCTTGTAATTATTTTCATTATTACATTAATTCTAATTTGCATTTTACGATAGGTATTACTGACAGAAAATCTTACCGATTGCCCCGCAACGTTAATCCAATAGAAATTAAGGCGACCTGATTCACGGAAGTATCCTTCTATTTGTCTGTTTATTACAAGAGTATTTCTTTCACTGTTGGTAAAATTAGTTCGTCCATACCAATTTAAATGGTCAACCCATTCTAGTTGTCCTGAAATAACATAAAAGTGAATTATTTTGAAATGTTTCGACTAAATGTATTTTATTAACAAGTTATATATTTTATGATGTATTCTCGAGAAAATATCGTTATGTAGGTACCTTCTAAATGAATAAATGCCATTGAAATGAATTACGGCTCAAATCAAAATCCGTTATATTTTAAAAACAAAAGAGAGAGGTAGGTATAATATTATTATTGATTAGTAATAGACCTTACTGCATGAAATAAACTTTAAGTAAATAAAAAATAAGAACCAAATTGATGCATATTAATAAATAATAAATATAAATTGTAGATATTAGGGATTAGGACTTTCTATATTGTTTTATAATACCTACCTACATTATTAAAGTATGTACTTGATAAAGAAATAAACTAATAAATTATTTCTTACCCGGTGTATTCGATACTGCATCCAGATTTCCATTAAAAATAGTTACTCTTACATCTGAGTTGTTTAAAATATTTTCAACTGAAACAGATAAGCGACGAATTAGAGAAAAAGCTGTATAATCATCTATTCCTAAACAATTTAATATTAAAATGAGATTACGTCTTAACTAGGCATCATAGATCATGCACACGAAGAAAATAATGAATAATATACGATATCAATATGTTAGTAAATATTGATTAAAAAATTTTAGGTACCTTTATCTACTATGGGTTCCATGTAAAGTGGCCTAAAAGCTTTAACTACATCATCCCGGTTACCATCATAATTGATATCATTGGAAATCCCGAGCGCCGGTCCAACTGTTTCCTTCATGAACCTCTTCATATCAATGTCGGATGGAATAACTCTGTTGAGATACGCACTTTGTCCAAAATAGTCTGCAAAAGTATTTGAATTTAATTTAAATATGTAGGGTGATTGAGACGTGTATAATTTGTATATACTTACTAGCGGTCCGCCCCGGCTTCGCCCGTGGTACATATGAAAAATAGATGTTGGCCGATTCTCAGACTTACCCGATATGCACAGAAAATTTCATGAGAATCGGTCCACCCGTTTCGGAGGAGTATGCAGACTAACATTGTGACACGAGAATTTTATATATAAGATATATAATTATACAAATTAAATATAATTGGCATTTCAAAAATAACCTAAATATTTAGTACCTCTCACTGAGTTGCGAGTTAACTTTTCAACGATATATCCCATATTTACCGCTACAGCACCAGCTTTTTCATTTATAAATTCGCCCAAAGATAAAAATTGATCAAAGGCTTCCTCTAAATTTTTCGTTGAAACTAAGTAGGATAGCGAGGATGAAAATTCTTCTATTGCTGCTCTACCATCACCATCGACGTACGCCAATTCTTCTAAATAGAATCCTAAATTGGTCAATGTAAGAGCTGGTGATATTATAGGATTACCCAAGAAGATACCCTTTAATTTATCAGAGTAGTCCTCATCCTGTTAAATAAAAATACTGTATGCTACAGTGCTTCTAATATAGATTCTATATAGATTGTATATTCTAATGAGCGATATGAAAAAAGGTTATCACTTTGTTTTCCGTATTTATTTTAACAATATGCTGAATATAATATCCTATATAACGTACCCACCTCTACTAATTGTGTTGCCAATGGAATGGCTAAAAGAGACGCATCACCTTGGGCATAAATGTATAAAGGCGCATCTTCATATTCATCGTTATGTCCATAAAACGATTGTAGAGTAAACTTTAAATTATCAACTGCAAGCAAAACATAACGATGAGCTTGATACAATGTATCTAAACCTATTTAGCTAAAGAACAAAATATTACCCATATCGTTCATATTTGTCAAGATTGACTCCTTATCTTCTGGTTGACTGAATCCAGTCCCTATGAGGCTGTCTACGAATAACAAGTGGTAATCGCTTACCTAAAATAATATACAAATAATTTTAGCACTAGGTTTTTATACTTCACTGAACTTGAATTGAATATAAATAATTATTGTTTACCAGAGATGTGTTCCTCGCATTTAGATTAAAGTCTAAGGGCCCGATTCCTCCAAAGTTCAAGAGAAAACTGTCGGGTATTCCTGTAATTCCACCTAGAAATAGTAATATTGGTCGACTCTGGCCCGACGTGGATGGGAAGAACCACCAGAAAATATCGCCGGCTCCATAAATTCTCGTAAATGCTGCATTGTATTTCACTTGGCCTAACCCATCACCCTCAAGAACTAAAGGAAGGTAAGATAGAATTGGTTTAACATTTATTTTATAAATTTATACGTTTGTTACATTAATTTGATTACTTACGAATTGTTTCAAACTTATCATTTGAAGTATCTGTTACTAGCCACCAAATGAGAACACCCAGTCCAGCTAATATCAGTATGCCGACTATAACGGATATAATAGTTATAAACTTTTTAGACATTGTTTATTTATTGACTTATTGATTGGTATTAGCCACTTTTAGTAGGAGAATACAACCTCTTATCGTATTTCGTTACTTACAACAAAGATTAAGGACACAACATAGGTTACTCGTGTACCTATCAATTATTGAGCTATTTAAATAGAGATAATTATTGCAATACATGATTATAATTATCGCCCAGTTAGTAAGAGATAAGGTACATATTTCCAAAATTTTAAATAATTGATTATATCAAAAATTAATTGAGTTATCAATTCTGAAATCTACATATACATATCTTATTATAATTATAAATTAAATACGATAATTACTACATCAACCCTCTTATTATTATACTTAGCAATAAGTATGTTTCTACATAGTATTATAGATATTTGTATTCTTATTTGTTAATAAATTTATGTAGGTATGTTTTAATTACTTTCCATAATACTAACCTAACAATAATATTTTTGTAAGACAACTGCATCGTTTACTTATTCTTTGTATTAGTCAGTTCTTTAAAGAAACGAATCTTCAATGGCGGCGCTTATCATTCCCTCTCGCTCACACACGGCCGTACGGTATGCAAAAAAAAATAGGGTAAAGTAAAATGTATTTAATTTTCCCTGTTATAATTTTTGGAAGAAGTGTACAAATACAACCCTCGAATTTAAGGTTTTTGTGGGAGGGGGGAGTGGTGGGAATCCCTCCTCCAAAGGGGGGGGTGAGGAGTCACTTAGTTTCTGAGATATTGGAGTTTAAAGTTTTGAGAATTGCCTTGAAATTGAAAAAAAAAAAATATGGACAAGAAATAATATGAACTTTTCACAGAAATATCACCAAGTTTCAAATCGTGGGTAATTATTGTACCGGCGAGCCTAATTTTTTTTTTTAGTTTGTAACATTTTCGCCATTTATATTTAGAATGACAATTATGTATTTGCTATAGTAAATAATATTTTCTTTAATAATATATTCTTTGGGGAAAGTTGTTCAGTTTATGGGCTAATTACGAGACTACGAGTATTAATGGGGATTTTGTTGCGTTCTGTATATATCATTTGATAGTTCATATAAATACACAAATATCATAACAAAACAGTTTGTCAACAAACAAATTAAAATAATTAACAAAATAATAAATAAAATAATTATCAATTTACGTTATTTTTATTTTCTTTTTTGCTGATCCTACCATCTGTCAAAGTCAGCCTTGGCCGCCATTGAAGATTCGTTTCTTTATTGAACTAGCTAATACCGGAGAAAATTTCTACCCAACCTCGTGATTGAACTATTTTGCAATACCGTCATCATTGCAATTATTGATATTCAACGTTGACCATAAAAGCTATTAGTGTAAAATTACAGAAAAATGTAATACCATTGCAGCATAAAAGGAAACTAACATTGTCAACGTGGACAGGAAAATACCAAATACTAACAATTCGTGGTATAAAAAATATTGTTATCCATAATACACAATCGAAATGTAAGAGCAATTATTTTAAATATTATGTATAAGGAAATGAAAAAATAACAGTGATACAGGAAAAGGAAATCTTTTATTTCCCTTTAATGCCAGTAATGAATTTTTATTAGGACATTGCCTTTGATTGCTATTAACAACTTCACATATATTTTATTTTTTTTTTATTTAAAAGAACATTTTTTAAGGTATGTTTATCTTACGTACTACTTCACATTTCTTTTAAAAACCTTCACACCTATTATTTGCAAAAATAATTTATTCTAACGACCTTATGCTCTAAGTTGATAACTTTGTATAAGTGGGACATTCAAGGTAAAATAAATATATTGAAATAATTTGAATAACGTTATTTTTTATTATCCAAATGTAGTCATGTCACGGAGAAATGCGTTAGATCCAGCTGGGTTATCTCTCGGTACCTGCAAATTATTATTCAAATTATTGATCACATTATATAGGCATTACTTCACAACAGGAATATGGTACAAAACTATACAACCCGATCTTACTCGCTCACCATGGTTTGCTGGAGCAAAATTCAACCGAGCCGAACTAGTTACGGCGTTCCGACTCCGTTCTGGACACATCCCACTGAACAGTTTTGCATACCTTATGAAGAAAGTTCCGACTCCTAGATGTTCTGAGTGTGACATGATTGAGGATGTGTATCATATTTTGGTGGAATGTGTTCGGAATGAAGCGGAGCGATATTCATTTACATCTGTAAATGGTATATACAATTTGCGAGAGGTGGGACTGATAAATTCCTTGTTATCAAGTCCTATCTCTCATATTACTAGAAAGTTGTATAGTTTTGTACTTAAAGGAATTAGTCGTAGACCATAGATATTTTTTAGTTTGTACCTTAGAATTAAAATAGTTAAGATGTCCCTATGGGGATGACATGTTCAGTTTATGAACAAATCCCCTTTTATAAAATAAAGATTAAAAAAAAAAAACTAATTTAACACAACATAACGTAAATAAAACGCATCGCATAATTGAACGAATTAAAAATACATGTTACAAGTATGTTGTTGTATTATAATTATTTCTGTTATCTATATTCTAATGCAAAAACTAAATAACAAGTGCAAATAAATTTAAAAATCATATTTGTGTTGCATTACCTACTGGTAGATTTGTATCTACACAAGTCAATTATTATAACATTTAGATCTTTTAGATATTATAATTATATAATTTATTTTCAGTATCTTTTAGTTTGAATGTGATATATTGATACATTATTATCTATTGGGCATTGTTGTAGTCTCATACATATTAACTACTTATAAGTATGTACTTACGTACTATCATGTGAAAATATTTGCTCGGACATTATACGAATTTGATTCTATCAATTGGCTGACCTATTTGGTTTTTGTGATAAACCTATTACCCATTTACGAAGATTAGTAAGCCTTAAACGCTAAACCCCAAATATGATGAGTAGGTAGTAATTTGTAAAAAATGTCTGTCTACTAATTTTACCGGATAGCGTATTGATTGGTCCTCAGACGTCATGCGGAAGAAAAATAGATTGTCTAATCGCTTTGCCAATTGTGAAAAAGTGTATCAGATCTTAGAAGCAAAATTACAAGTAACATTAGAGATCGTTATTTCCAAGGAATTAACTGATAACTCACATTGCGGATAAAAAAAAATATAAATATGTAATACTTTTATCAAAATATTATAAAATAGAAATCGTACACTATGTCCTGCTTTATTGATCCAGAAGAATCTAAAGTTTCCGTATGATTTGTAATATCCTTCCAGCTGATTATTTTCCCAAATTGGTTGGCGGGGTGCGTTTTTATAACCTTCTGCTCCAGCCCACTTGAGGCGGTCGACCCACAGTATTTGTCCTACGAAAGTGTTCAATAATCAATAGCAAGAATGGACTTATATATTACATAGTTGCTTTTAGTTCAAATAAAGACAATACATACCTGGAGTATCACAAATAAGATCTAGATTTCCATTATATTTGGTGATGATTATGTCCGTTTCGTTTAATAACTTCTCAACTGAAATTTATATAAAAAAATATATTAATGCATTAGATTGCTAGGGAATATTCATACGTTTTCAATATTAAATTATCAGTCGAGTATAATTTAAGTCGTAGTTACGAAAAAAATATTTCTACTAACTAATATTATAGTTATAATATACTCAATACGTTTCACGGCTAAAACCCCTCATGATTAATATGAATAAAGCCAATAAACCACGGCCCCCAGTTCCCAGCGGTCCTGTTAGGCCTGACTACGGCAGCGGTCGGGGATCCGACAGGACAGGGGGTGCTAAAAATCTCTGGACGGGATCCGGCTGCCATAAAAACACTGTAAATTTTGCTACGTTTAATGTGAGAAGTCTTCTTAAAAATGAACATCTTGTGGAACTTGAAAACAGCGTCCTGAACAAAATCAATTGGACAGTTATGGGTCTTTGCGAAACACGCCGACAGGGTGAAGGTCTCACAAGACTACCGTCTGGCCACCTTCTATACCACAAAGGAAATGAGAACTCGCAGGGTGGTGTTGGAATTTTAATTAATAAATCCTTTGCACATCTTCTAAAGAGCGTGACCCCTGTTTCATCTAGGGTAATTTACGCTATTTTTAACGTTAATAGTCGTCTTAAACTAAAAGTTGTGCAGGTGTACGCACCAACGAGCTCCTGCGCCGACTTGGTTGTCGATGAATTCTATGGTCACCTAGAGGACGCTCTTAACACTTCGCCTTGCTACTATACTATTGTTATGGGTGATTTTAATTCAAAGATTGGAGAAGGATCTACAATAAATGACGAATACATAGGAAGGCATGGGTTGGGTACCAGAAATAGTAGAGGTCAATTATTAGTAAACTTTCTAATCAAACATAAATTATATGCAATGAATACATTTTTCCAAAAAAAGAATAACCGGAAGTGGACCTGGGCTAGTCCAGATGGTACTACTAAAAATCAAATAGATTACATTCTAACAAACAAGAAATACGTAATAACTGACGTCAGTACTTTAAACTGCATTAACATGGGCAGTGACCACAGGATAGTTAGAGCCAAAATCCGGTTGAATACAAAGTCTGAACGCTCAAAACTCATACAAAGAAGAAATGTTAAATATAATTTAAATGCTATATCCGCCAATACCGACCAATTTCAACAGCGTGTTCAAGACCTGCTTAGAGAGAAAAGTGTAGACGAAGACATTGACAACATAAATGATCATCTCTCAAATGCACTTAAAACGGCTGCAATGGAGTTTAGCAAACCAAAAGCCGGTAAGAAATTACATTTATTATCAGTGACCACCCAAAACCTGATCGATCAAAGACGCACTCTACTCTCTAATCACTCAAGCGACATATCAGGATTTAACAAAACAGTCAAAAGAGCTATACGGCGGGACTGCAGGAATCATATCCACGACACTATAATGGATACTATTACTAAGAACCGAGGCCCCAAAGTATTCAGAAAAAAGTTGTTAATTGGTAGCCAGCATATTTGTAGACTGAAGTCAGAAAATGGGAAAGAGACCAACGATCTAGAAAAGATTATGGAGATTGTTGAAAAATTCTATTCCGACCTATACACCTCATCATCACAACCTACTTCTATACCGGGAGACTGCAGAGCTAAATTAACGAGACACTACACGGAAGACTTACCTGACTTCAGTCTCTACGAAATAAAAACTGCCTTAAAGCAAATGAAATGTGATAAAGTGCCCGGTGAAGACAATATTCCAGTTGAACTGCTCAAAAAATCAGGCCCATTATTTCTTAAAGAACTCCAACAACTTTACAATAGTGTGCTTATACAAGGGCGAGCTCCTGAAAAATGGAAAAATGCCATAGTCACATTATTGCACAAGAAAGGTGACAAGGCCAATCTTGCCAACTATAGGCCTATATCGATCCTTCTTCACATCTATAAAGTTTTTACCAGACTACTGACAAATAGACTTGCTAGTAAACTTGACGCTGAACAACCAGTGGAGCAAGCGGGATTTAGACGCAATTTCTCAACAATTGATCACATATTTACCGTACGCCAGGTCATAGAAAAATGCGCAGAATACTGTCAGTCATTATGTGTAGCTTTTATTGATTATGAAAAGGCTTTCGACACCTTGGAACACTGGGCAGTATTCCATGCTCTACAACGCTGTCAAATTGACACGAGATATGTGGAAATTTTGAAAGAAATCTACCGCGGTGCTACTCTCCAGGTCAAACTTCATCAACTTACCCAACCTATCCCTATTCAGCGAGGCGTTCGACAAGGAGATACAATATCGCCAAAATTATTTGCAGCGGCCTTAGAGGACGTATTTAGAACATTGGATTGGTCATCAACAGGTGTGAATATCAACGGAGAATTTTTATCCCACCTACGCTTTGCTGATGATATCATCCTATTCGCACACACACCCGATGCCTTACAAATGATGATCGAGCAATTGTATAGCGCTTCGCTTGCTGTTGGATTAAAAATGAATACACAAAAAACCCAATTCATGTGCAGAGAATACCCTAACTTGAACAGCTTAGCCGTTAGGGAACACACAATACAAAGAGTAACAACATACATATACCTAGGCCAAACCATACAACTGGAAGGGGATGGGCAGACAGATGAAATAGACAGAAGAATACAACTAGGTTGGGCGGCTTTCAGTAAACTTGCCGATATCCTTAAAAACCAGAAGATCCCACTATTTCTCAGGCGGCGAATGTTCGATCAATGCGTCACACCTTCGATCACATACGGTGCAGAAACGTGGACATTGACTAAAAAAGTTACTCACAAACTGCAAGTAGCTCAACGTTCAATGGAGCGTGCCATGCTCGGAATCTCCCTTTTAGACCACATACCAAATAGAACTATCAGAAAACGTACAAAGGTTACTGATATTGTTCTCAAAGTATGCCAACTCAAGTGGAGATGGGCAGGCCACATGTGCCGAAGGAGCGACGGACGATGGGCGTTGAAAGTGGCGGAATGGAGACCATGGAGTGGTAGACGTAAGCCAGGCAAACCGAAAGCACGGTGGTCAGACGATATTTCTAAAACAGCGGGTAAATCTTGGATGCGTCTGGCCAAAGACCGAAAAGAATGGAAAAAACATGAGGAGGCCTATACCCGACTATGGGTGAATTAAGGCTTGAAAGAAAGAAAGAAAGAATATACTCAAAGTACTAAACATATAAATATCAATAGGCGGGTTCACAGAAAGTGAACATTCTCGCAAAGCAATTGCTGCGCGAAGCAGCTCTATCAGTGTGGACTTGGGTCGGCCGAGATGAAATGGCGGCACACGCGCTTCCTTCGGCTGAGCCATTTCCACACAATACTAGCAAATAGTATCTAAAGACCTTTTAATTTTGTTGGGGCGGCTATTAACAAAATATTATGATGTAGGTACGTACTTCCATCGGTAACAGGTTTCATAAAGTCTCCTCTCAAGGTGTCAAAAACTGCACTTGATTGTGATCCCCACGTAACATTTACGGGTATGTTAAGCGCTTCCTTAATTACTGTATTCATAAACACATCTAGATCTATCTCTTCCTGTGCTTCTGGTAACTTTAGGGGGTGATCTCTTATTGTCAGTTTCGTTAAAAAATCTGGAAACATTTTTCGTTAATAATGTTAATAAACGTCAAAATTAGTACCTAGTGTAGAAATAATTAGTTCCGTCGTCCTAGGTAGTCAAAGTTTTAGATACGCAATATTTAAAATACCTTCAAGATTTCTGGGCGTATCTTGGAGCCAATTAAGTGGTATTCTAGTGAGGATATTGTAAAAGTCCACATAAGTTGTTGCGCTAAACACTTGCTGCTGTGTCGCTCCCCATTGGAAACTGGATTCCCGGTAGAGTCCAGCATTAAATAGCCTTTCAGCCTCCAATGCTGATCTTTGGATGTTATCATAACCGGTCTTGTCTATAAGACCAGCGGCTAATAATAGTGGGCCCCAGGTTAAAGTAGCATCGACAGGTGATATCCAAGCATTACCCATAGCAATTCCCCTTAAATTTGATTTGATTGTCCCAGCTTCTTCTGCCTGATGAAATTAAAATTTTATGAGATTAATTCTTAAGTTTGTTTAATTAGCAGTTTGTAATGTTATTAAATTGTAACATTAGGTGATTAGTTGCTTCATAATATTAAGAAAATTGAAATTTTTACCTCGCGCATTCGAATGCCCATGTCGATAGCCATTTTACCTCCATAAGATTGTCCATATATGTACAGGGGTACATTTTCAAACATAGGATTGTTTTTATAAAACCCTCGCATTAGTTCTACGAAATCCAGTGCTAAAACATAATTTGTATGTATATATTTTTCTTTTTTAAAATATCATTCATAACTGAGGCTATGAAAATTATTGACTGCTTAAGTTAAGAAATTAATAATTATATGCATATAATATTCATTAAACACTTGACCGTAATTTGAAGCTTACTTATTGAGAAGGCACCTAGCTTTTTCCGCCTATTTTTCCCTCTCTTTCCGTTGTATATATGCTATCTCTCTCGCACATCTCTCCACCAGGTGGCGGGGCGCTCGATAATGTGCGGGCGCTGGATGTTTTTTCATTGGCGTCTAGCTTCCGCCGCGAGAAGGTTGTCTACAAGACTACAACCTTGGTGCTATTAAGTATTAAGTATTGCTTAAAGCAAGTGCTAAAAGTGTTAAAAAGTGTATCCCGTCGGATCGGTACAGTGAGTTATTTTTAATCTATTCTTATGAATTATGATATTTTACTTAAAAATGAGTAAAAATCTTTAAAGTCAACGGTATAATCGTTGGACTTTATTTAAAATGCTGAGGTTTTTAATGAATCCTTCAGCAATAGTTATTTTTCAATATGCTTAAATACTTAATAGCATGAATAAAGATATTTAAAATTAACGATACAACCGTTACATTTTACTTGAAATAGTAACTTTTCTTTTGAAATATTTCATTATGCAATATGTACTAATTAATATTTGAATTTTTAATACTGTGAGTAAAGCTATTTTAACGGTGTTACCGTTCGGCTTTACTCGAATCGTTAATATTACTTTTGTGATTATTTGATATTACTAGATATATCAAATACCCTCTCTTGTATATAGATATTTTTAATATTTTATTTCATTTTTAATAATTAATAATGTGTTTTTATTACAATGTTACAAGTGAATTTTTCGTGGAAAACACGTGGACTTTATTACATTGTCGTTATCGCTAGGAACGGTTCGGAATTCCTATCATAGTTTATTACTAAAAATTATCGAACGAGATGAGTCAGCTCCAAGAAGTCACGACATGTCAGAACATGTTGTGATATTATTTTATAAATCGTACGGGAGTTACCGCTCAACTGAATAATGATGGAATTCGCTCATGTATAGTAGATACGTACCATGAATGTACCACACATTCAAAACTATCCGTAGTCTATACGTGTCCTTTTATGAGTATTGTTCTGATCCGTTTTTATGTGAAAATAGACATATTACACACGGCTAATTTGATTGAAAATTACGTTTCCTATGTTTCAAATGATGCAACTTTTTTGTTAAAACGAGTAAGTACCAAAATTTTACAATTAAATTCTTTGGTTTACTGAACTTGTGCTGAAAGGGTTATCGTATAATATAATTATCGAGATACCTTAATATAAATTAGATTTAGATACATTTATTTCAAAGGATTTACAATTCACTTCTAACGTTTTAGAATAATATTATAAACTTGTACACCTTGACAAAAAGTAAAAAATTGCGGGTGAGTGGAGATTATTTTGTGCAATTAAATATAACGTCCTACGACGGTATTCTTGCGTTCGTAAGGAATGTTAACGGATATAAAGCAACTAAATGTTACATCGATTGCATGAATAAAAATAAATATGAATCGAAGTTCATTTTAAAAATTTAGTGAATTGATTTGAATTATAGTTAGTCCTTTTTTATATAAACATAATAATTAATTACCATTGTCAAATCAATTCTTATTTCATCCTGGACAGTTGTCGCTAACATTGGAAAATAAGTTAAAGGACCTTGTTAATTGCTATATTATTTAAATGATTATTTACTGCTAATTTTATATTAGCACTAAGGTGTATTCTTGCTCGAAGCAGAATACATAAATGTGGCCACTACTCCTCGCAGGGGTTAGCCAGGTCAAATCCACCCTCGCAGGGTGTCTCTTAAGCATTTTTTGGCAGGCCCTACTTATTTCTAGTTACAAACATCCCTCGCGCAGCTGTCGCTCGCAGGGAAATGGTGCAAATATATATCGGCCCTCGCGGGGCTTTGATTACAACCGTCCCTCACGGAAAAGATTGTGCAAATATATATCAGCCCTCGCGGGGCTTTCATTACAACAGTACCTCACGGAGACATGGTGCAAATATATATCAGCCCTCGCGGGGCTTTGATTACAACCGTCCCTCACGGAGAAATGGTGCAAATATATATCAGCCCTCGCGGGGCTTTGATTACAACAGTACCTCACGGAGACATGGTGCAAATATATATCAGCCCTCGCGGGGCTTTGATTACAACAGTACCTCACGGAGACATGGTGCAAATATATATCAGCTCTCGCGGGGCTTTGATAGCAACCGTCTCCACGGGGAATATATCAGCCCTCGCGGGGCTTTGATGGCGATTGGTGCAAATATACAAAGGATTGATCATTAAAATGATCATAGATATTTGCTTTCGTCAACGAGGACCAACGAAAGAAGTTTTGGATATGACCGTATCGGATCTTCACTCTTCTAAGGTAGGTAGAAAAAGGTTTTGAAATCTACTTCACAGTGGGTAGTATAGCAATATGACCTAATAAATACAATAAAGGTTAGAGACGTTAAATAATGGGCGCATGAAATTGATACTTCGTATCCTAAAAGTTTACGCTTCAGGAATCAGGAAACCACCATTGGTTTACCAATTATGGAAATTGGAATTGAACAAATCGTATTTACCAATGCAAAGCCTATTCACAACAAAGGAAGGCGATTCGGATCAAATATCATCTCGCAGATGATTTGTGGCGGTGGTTTCGAGGATTGTCACCAAGCCTTGTGTCAACGGTATGTTTGGTATCGTAATTCAATGGCACTAGCCGACCAATTTTCATGTAAAAACATCGGAAGAGATTTTTTAATCGCAAAGCGATTGAATGTAACAAATGACGATTGATTACGTATAGTTGACCTCTCATAGGCCTATTTTAGTTGCCCGGTCTTGTAGGCAATTTATTTGACTCGTTTTTTCAACCCATTTAAACCTCATTATTGCACCCATGAGATTTTTCTTCAGGGCTCAAACAATAAATCGCTGAGGGATTAGGATAATCGTTTGTTAGACAAGTTTCTTGTCATCCCACCAGGATTATTATATTGTATAATAAAGTTATATACAACTATAAACGTAAAACGTTTAAGTACTCAACGAATGCTGAGAATACTGACTGTTGAGTTACATAGGATAGAGGATAAATAACGGAAAGTCAATCTTTCCAAACAAAAGCCTCTTATTATTAGATATTACTTGGAACCCCTACCCTTAACGAGAAAGCTCTGCCAAATGACTTCTCATTTCTTTGCTTTGAGGGGGGGGGGGGGGGCAATAAATGAAATGCAGTAGAGACTATACGGCTTTTAAAATATAAGTCTGGTAAGCGAACTAAACTTTGCTGGTTTAGTTCTTGCTATATCGCTATCCGTGCCTGCTTCTCGTGTTTACGGGTGAATTAAGTTTATCCATAGTCATAAATGCAATGCTATACAGAGGATATACCTACTGCATTTAAAACATGACAAAGTCTGGTAAGCGAACTAAACTTTGCTAGTTTAGTTCTTGCTATATCGCTGTCCGTGGCTGCCTCGCGTGTTTACGGATGAATAAATTAATGTCCTGTCTTCGCATCCACAGCCGACTGTCATATACTGTCATAATCTTAACACAGATTCATTTGACATAGCTCCCCACGAGCTCAGTTCTTCATTTTTGCACTCGCACAACTGCGGACAACACAAGACCAATGCCTCCATTGGTAGCAGTTACAATCAAGGGCTAGCAAGGTAGGCTAGCCATATTACGGATGTTGGAACAACCGACTATATTTAGGGCAATTTTCTTTGTCCAGTGTAACGTTTAGACTGTCGAAGCATTCCTACGGAACAAAGATGGGATCAGATCTGCATCCTTAATGAAGTTAATCGAAAGGAGATACTTTCAGACGACGATAGTATTCAAAATCTACCATATTCCTGAACATAATAATGCATAGTTAAGCTTATAATCTCTCTTGCCATTATCCTGCAGCAGAATTCCTTGGCGATAATTTGTTCTCGTTAGAACGAGCGAGGGTTGTTACAATAATATGAGAAATCCTGTCAGTTACAGACCTGAACGACGCGATAGAGTACCGCTATTTCAGTAGTAGTAGCACCTAGAAGGGTGAAGGTATTCTGGAAAGCGGAACTGAAGGCCCGGTCAGCAGCACCAGCCAACTAATAGACAGTGTTCAGTGCCGCACCACTATAATCTGCAAAATGACTCTGACGGTATGAAAATGTGGAGTACATTTTCAAAATATCAAATGATATAGTTGGAATAAAAACCCTATTTGCCTCCGTCTACCCAAAAGTCATACGGAGTAGCTAGTAGTAGTTGTTTGTTTTAGAATAAGTACCTATAGTTAAAATCCTTTGTTACTGACTGGATAAAGGCTCTTTTCCTATCTGACGTTCATATAGCTGTTGACTGCCTAGTGTCATGTACAAACACTATTATTATAAATAAGTCACGTTATGTAGTCCCGAGGCTTTCGGTATATAAGTTCTGATATAAATCATAATTATATCTTAAAACCGAATTGATTAGAAGTAACGTACTTGGCTGTAGTAATTGTAGTTTTGGGACACAGATAAGCTCCTTATCATTTTAGTCTCTTGAGTTCAATATATTTTTGTTTTCAGTACAGAGTTTATGACCTATCAGTTTTAAATAAATAATTCATGCATTGTACTGAAAGTACTAGCCATGTTTAGATTATGATCGGTGGCGTTGGCTCTAAACATTAATAGATATCGCACGGTTTGGTTGGATGTTAAAAATCTGTATTATAATTAAAACTGTTTACCTGTTTTGATATTTTATTGCCTTATTCAAGGGGTGACCTTTTTAAATTTATTTTTGACCCCAAAAGTAAGGACCAAGGTCTCTTCTTGTCTGCTTGTATCAGGTTGGGTTAAAACTGTGTGAGTTGAGACAGGTGGTAATATTATGTTAAGATGATTCAATTGTGCTTCTGCAGAGTTCTAATTGAATAAATAAAGGTTTGAGTTTGTGGTATTTTTGCCTCGTCGGGATCAGCTTTTGCTTCATTTTGTAAGTAACATCTAAATGCTTAATTGAAAGTCGTTACTGGCGCTTTCGCAGATTTACGCTAAAGATAGTGGAAATTGTAGTAACTTTAACTTTTCAAGCCCAAAAGGTTAACTAAGGTACACTTGAACCAATCTCATAAGTTCTAATACTTTTAATCATTATGATTAACTTTTTGGTTCTTATTTGATTAACTTTTCATCTGGGATTGTTAATATATTATATAATATAAAAATTTGTGTGATTTATTGGTAGGTATACTATCTGCACACCTTACTCTTTCAAATAAAGAAATAAGTAATTACTTATGTTTTCAAATTCACATTGGCGTCCATATATTCTACACCAGGTGGGTAACAAACGGGTCTCAATAAGTAAGCTTCAAATTACGGTCAAGTGTTTAATAGCTGTGTTTTACCTGAAAATAAAACACATATTAAATACTTACCTATATTTGAAGCTTACACTTAACGTCCACCTGTTGTGGATTTCGACTCAATGAAAAAACATCCAGCGCCCGCACATTATCGAGCGCCCCGCCACCTGGTGGAGAGATGTGCGAGAGAGATAGCATATATACAACGGAAAGAGAGGGAAAAATAGGCGGAAAAAGCTAGGTGCCTTCTCAATAAGTAAGCTTCAAATATAGGTAAGTATTTAATATGTGTTTTATTTTCAGGTAAAACACAGCTATTATGATATTTTGTGATTGTGTTACATAATAATAGGATGATTACACAAAAATAATGCTGAGGTTCTGTACCGCATTGTTAGAAAATTAAGTACATTGATTAATCATATTATCCCAAAAATTAGATGAGGTATTTTTATTCGGGAAGATGAATTGTATTAAAGAATTTTTTTTGGGTTGCATAAAGAAGATTATATTTACCTATTTCATCGTTACTTTTGGTTAGAAACCTTAATTCATCGACGTAACTAAATCCAGTTCCAACGGGATTATCCACGAAAAGTACATTGAAATTTTTAATCTAAAATAACACAATACATAGAAAATGAAAATGACCTATCACTATTTGCATAATATGATAAATTCAAAGCATGGAAAATGTTCCTAGAAAAAATCTAGATTCCATTGAATCATAAGTATCTATAAAAAATTAAAATTTTATAAATGATTAACGAATGCTTTTAAAGATTAGAAATTTAAAAATTGTAATCCGTAAAATATGATCTCTTACCCAAGTATAATTTCTTTCTTGCAACGTGAGATCGAGGGGTCCTAGAATATCAAAATTACCGATACCAGTCGACGATCCTCCGGGTCCACCTTGCAGCCATACTATTAATGGCCTTTCTGTGTAATTCTTGACGTCAGCCGTGGTATAATATAGCCAATAAAACATATGGGCGCCCTCACGGACGTCCACATAACCGAAGTCTTGTTTGTAATCACCATATTGTGCTGTAATTACATTATATTCTAGTTGATATGATTTTGATTACGCAATAAAGGTATAGAAAGAAAAATAGAAGGAAAAATTCAATACATAAAACACGATTCGAACCTAAATCACTAGAAATAGGTTGCAATATCTTTATTGAAACAAGCACTGATCAAAACTATTCCCAAACAATACCTAATGATCAACGTAATCTATCATATGAGAAAAAAAAATCTATGAATCTCGAACGTTATGTGACAATTTTGAAAAATCAGTTAAGATTGTAGGTACATTTAATACATAATATGCTATACCTTGAACACAATAGGGTGAAAACAATGATAAAATCAACAAGCATAACAACATAGCGATTATAAAGCATCGAAAGAACTAATATAGTTATTTAATTGTATTAGTAGCCATTGCTTATCTAGGTTTATTAATTCATATCTTATCACTATAATATTCGGTCCAATATGTTGAATTTAATGTAACTACTCGTATTAGCAGTATCAGTATGACTCAAAATGTTGACAAGAGGTAGGTAGTGATTTTAATTACCTCATATTTAAATCACAAAAATCCGTAATATATACCTTTATTTTGCTAAATATAGATTTTATCACATAATAATGATCAATATAAATCGAATAAATTTATTTTATACTTGCTTATTAACTTAAATATAAATAATACTTAGTTAACGAGTTTTCGGAAGGTGTGACCCCGAGAAGTTTTTTTACGATTGATTTTGTTAATTTACTAGTAAGTAACTAATCTATTAAGTGAATAACTGAGATTTAAACTGAGAGATAAAAATTAACATTAAATATAAACTACATAATATATATTATTGAAATAATAAATTTCCCGTGGTGTGAAGGGCAGATCGCCCAAGTCACCTGACACAGATATTTACATTGCAAATAGTTATTTGAACTTACTGTTATTCATACCTATCTATGAATTTCAGGATCATCCAAATTTGCAATATTATGGTATATGCTAATTTTATGTCAATAATTTATTACCATATTAATTAAGGACGTGCAGTTATAAAAATTAAAAATGTAAGAGATTAGGTAGGGTACTAATTATTTAGTGGGCCCTAACAATACCCAAGCAATATTTTAGTATACAGAAGTAGGTAGGTAATTTGAATTTCGCTTTATTCTACAAAGCTTAACATTTGCATTATATTCGGTTTTATTTAAATATTTCAAATTGTATATAAGTCGACACACATGTAACGGATAAAAAATGTTAATATTTTACATTGTTCATTTTTGGAATGACTTGCTTATTTAAATTCGAAGCTCTGAATTATTTAAAGCGTGAAATTATACAAGTTTTTCATAATTATTTTAGCAACAAAGTAACACATATTATTAGTCATATACATGTACTATAAGAAATAAATCAATACTTATGTACCTCATCTGTTATGCCATATATTCTCCGCTTTACAAAAGATGGAGGCAATAGACGGAAAACATTCCCAAGAATTTTCCATTGAAATTGGATGGAGTGGATTTTTATGCATGTTTCTTTTAGTACCCGTACACAAAAAGCATGTTTATTGGTATTATTAATTATGATAATATATTAACGAACGTTATTACTAGATATATTAACAACTTTCACATGCTTCAAACACTCGAGTGATATCTAACAATCGGGAAAAAAGTGTTTATTTTCATTCTAGACCTATTTTTCTGAGTAGACCACTCATAAAGATAAAGATAAGTTTTATCTCGTTGCGTGATTTATATGTTTCAATGTTAAGGTTTAATTTCCTCTTAAAACATCATGGATGTTGGATATCTTATTGGCTTGCGTAAATAAATGCAACTCTAGCTGTAGCTCGCGTTAAGGGTAGAGCTGAAAGTAGCGAAGTTGATTTCGGCTCTACCCACTCTACGTCTACCGGCGTCATTACAGCCTTTGATTCAGGTTTCAAGTTTTAATTTTTTGTTTTGTAAGACTTATTCTTTAATTATAACAAACAAAAATTTAATAAGTTTAGACAATGAACTTGAAAATTTGAATTAATATAATTGGCTCAAAATTGTCTCGCAAATAATGAGAGCATTGTCTACAAGTAAAACTAGTTTTTTATAGTATAGTATGAACGTTTTTAATTTCCTCTTACGATAAAAAAGTAATGAAAATTTTATTTCCGAGGTGTGTATCATGTATTCATTGAGTATAGAGAAAAAAAAACAACTATACTCGTTAGTATCATTCAATAGTAGGTAACTAAATGAAAAAACTAAATGAATAAAACTTAACTACATGTTGAAAATATTTTAACTGACTTTCACTTTTTTGTTTTTTTTTTAAGTAATAAATCAAGAAATAAATAAGTACTTATCACAAATACCTAATTATTATTAATGTACTCAATTAAATAGTCCGATCCAAATAGACTTTTCATGATAACCAAAAATGATAGATAGGGAGCAAAATTTTAAAGTTATTTGGGTTTGAAATTGAGGTTTTTTTTTAAACGGTAAGTTTTATCAAAGCTTGCATAAAAATTGTAGAATTAAAAGAATCAACAAAACCTGTCTTACTTTTTTTTCTTAAAATTTCTTTACCATTTCTGAGTTATCGCGATATGTTGATTCGCTACTGGAGGGTGAAATCTGAGTGGAATAGGTTAACGAATAAGTGAAACCACAGTTTCGAATACACAAAATTTTTATACTGGCTCTTTGCTTTTTAAGTGTTAACTATTATGGGCTAATTTAAATTCTATTTATTAGAGTGAAACTGGTTTATAGCTCTGTAATTAAAAATTAACTACTTAACTAATATACATACCTACACGAGTTTAAATTGTAGGTAGATAACAATAGTAGGTAACACCTTTATTCAGAATAGACAATATAGCAATTTCAAAGTGAAAAACAATCAATTGTGTTGTTTGTTTTCCCAGTCAAATTACATGGATTATTTATTGCATTAGTGGATAAGTAGTAGTATATCACATGACGACTGATGTCCATGCAAACGCAGATTTTCGATTGTAATCACTAATCACAAAAGTAGATGGCGGAAGCCTCGATAGGTGCAGTCAGCCACCAGGACTAAGGCGCAGCGGTCTTGTTTCGTGACATTATCCGCATCGCGAAAACTCCGCGTCTTGCCGATGAGTTTTCATTGCGAGGAAAGCGACCGCTGAAAATTCAATAGCGATTGTTATCGGTTCTTCTCAAAATATTCCTGCTTCAACATGATTAAAATTTCAACAGCGTTCCTAAAACAGGTGGGTTATGTGTTGATTTTTAACCATTTTTATTTCTATTTCTAAACTTAGGTACTTAACTAGTTTAGTTACAAGGGAAATTCGCGAATACCAAAATAATGTTTCGAAATACGTATGTGCAAAATATATTTCGTCTTATAATATTTTTCATTTAACTTTTATTTTATTTAATTTAACCAAATTACTTTCGTATTTATATCGGTTTCACTTTAATTGTTTACAAACAAACGTGACTAAGCGTAATAACAATTTGAATTAATTTCTATAAACATAAAAATTGTTTGATGTTTCAATATATAATATCTATATCAACAGAACATAAAGTTAATTAAATAATGTATAGCAAAAGATACCTCATTAAAATGTAATAAAAAGTTACCTACACCAATTTTATGTGTAGGTAATATCTGTTACATACTTACTTAATATTTTATGGCATTTTTTGTTTCTTTTGTTTAATTTAGGATTAATTGTACTTGCATCGTACCATGATAAAAATTATAATACATTATCGGATTATAAACACAAGTTAGTGCGTTTTAAGGTTGTCTACCTATTTAAAATAAATTTCAGGATTAATAATGCAAATGCAAAAGGGTTTACATAAATAGTTTTTTCAACATCATCACAAAAAGTCAGATTTATGACTTGAATTTATAGTAGAATTTCAATTTATATTTTATAGTTGTAATATTTCTTATCAATTTAATATTTAAAGTTTAGCGAGAAAAAAGTACTAATATTTTTTCTTGTACTTTTATGTTTCTTTTATGTTTCTTTGTTTATGTTCTATTTTTATTTAAGGAAGTGTCGATACGTTAAGCGGTTGCATCGAAAGGAACTTGATTCGATTTACTTCCCGTTAGCAATGAAAATTGATAAAAATATTGCTTAGCTTATATTGTGACAACTATAATTTTAGAAACCGGATATGGGTATCCTAAGACAAATAAATGCTTTAAGAAGATCGAAATTATAAAAAAATAACAACTTAAATACGGAACTGGTAAAAATTAACGAATTCATTGATGAAAACTAAGGATGAAAACGATATCTAAATAAATATTTTATTTTTTAATGATCTATGCAAATTAAGAAATTCTTAATCCTTTACCAGCAATTAAATACCACAATACTCAATATACATATTATGTACTTCGTAAAGATAAAAGGCCACATAGGAATTATTGTAATACGTACATCACGCCGGTAATATAAAAATGGACTGATTGTTCCTAATGTTTTATTTTTTTAAACAATGTTACAAAAATATTTTTCTTTGGCCAGTTTATCTGCGGAAAATAATTAACAATAGGTACAGGTATTTGTAGAGGTCACAATTTTTTATATGCTTTACGTATTCTTCTCGATATTATCATTTATATTATATATAACATTCGTATTCAGGTCGAAACATCTATTTACGTATCTAAAAAAAAAAGAAATATTTAAATAAGTTGGTAATAAGGAAAGGTTACTATTAACACGTTTCATTGAGTAATTCTAACGTAGAATTCGTGACCTTTTTTGCACAGTAATCCAAAATCAGTTACATCTCAAACTACAATAATATACCAAAACATAAGTAGCAACGCAAGTTAAACTAAGTATATAAATACATATAAGGCATTTTCACTTTTAATAATTTTCACTGTTTCCTTGGTGACCACAGCATCCTCGTAGATCAGCGATTGATTGTTACACTATTTGAGCCATATAATATGCCGCTACGTGACTCTGCGTTATGCATATGTTACCGAGCCAGATTGAGGACGTATCCTGAGCTATAAAGATGTTAGCAGCTAGATGGGTATGACCTTAGGTGCTAAACCGTTACATCAATCAGGTCGTCAAGCGAACAATTGTTATAATTCACTGACGCAAAACTACTCTCCTATAAATTTCCATTTGTCTGTGGACTGGAAGTGGAAAATGCAGTGAAATCCTGGGTCAAATCTTATCTCTATTGATTTAATACATTTATGTCATCATTAGTTTTTATAAAGTTCATGGTTTATATTTCGACCTCGTGTGCATCTCTTTATCGGCTATCTCTATGTATCACAAGGTTGAATTTATCTTAAATATTCATCGTGATTATCAAGTATTGTTTGTGATTTTGTCAATCACATGATTCAATGCGATAAAAAAATCATCAATTTATAGCCCTTATAGAGTTTTGATTAGTTCTAAAGATGAGATAAGTCTAATCGTGATTTCTTAAAATTCGGACGTTAACCCTAAATTGAGGCTGCAGTTAGCAAAAATATTTAAGTACATATCTATATTTTTAGCATGTCATAATTTGTTTTTAATTCTGTGTACAGGACACTTTATAATAAAGTAGTTAATTAACTTATAGTAAAATAAAGAAGACCACAATGAAAATTCTTGTTGTGCCGTTTCTATACAATTAATTATCTGGGAATAGATAACCTGGGGCCTTAGACAAAGTAACAATTAAAAAACGATAACGAAGTTAGAAAAGGCAAAAATGTATGGGATTGACATACGCCGCGTTAGATCACGTGGTCTATCTAATGTCAATCCCATACATTTTTCCTTTTCTAACTTCGTTATCGTTTTTTAATTGTTACTTTGTCTACGGGCCCTGGGTAGATATTGGAATTCACAAGTCGGAGATAGCACTTAATAATTACATTTATTGTATGTACAACTAATAATGCATTCAATTATTGAGAATAAACAATATTTCTCATATCATGAAGTTGTAGAGCAATTCGAATTAAACATAATATGATCAATTTGCTATTACTAGTTAGTAGTAGAATAACTTGTAATAGTCATAAGTACTACTTGTATATTATTTACATTGAAATTTAAAAACATATGTTATTGTATATCACATTTATTATTACAGTTATGGTTGACTTTCGGAGCATCGTTGGCGTTTCTCATCATTGGCTTGGTTCGGGGGTACTCAGCCTCTGCCATTCCATCTATAGAAGCAAACGATCCAGAGCTCATACAGCATAGTGAGCAAAAGTCATGGATAGGTACGGTATTATTATTTAGTTTATAACGGTTTCGGTTTAGCCTAAAACTCCGCGACCGCGCCGGTTCAAATAATTGTTATATCGTTAAAAAGCTTCTTTTCCGAGTATCATAGCAGATTATAATAAATCTATACATTTTTATATGCCTGGGTCAAAAAACGGCTACCTACTTCTAAAAACCCCAATTGACGACTGAATTAATAATTATACCATGGGAGTTACCCATGGTATAATTATTAAAAAAAAAATATGTAATATTGTCTGCAACATGAGGAACTAATATCAGAATATTTTTTTCAAATTAGAAAAAATTTAAACATAAACATAAACATTTGTTTGAATAGCATTACTACGAGACAATTGACAATTACCTACGTTACATACCAGCAATTCGAAGTTAACTAACCATAATAATATACATATTACCTGGTTATAACAATTTCCTTAAAACCGCTGACATGATATAATTACGATGCTTGTTATTGTAAAGGGGAGAAATCAGAGGAAATATGTTTATTTATTATTTTCTGTATGGATAATAACCGGCTGATACTAGGTGTTGAGCCTGACTTCCCTATCGTACCTACTCTTGATAATGATTACATCGTTACTTACTTCATTTTCAAGAAATTTTGATGCGATCCCACCATTAGGAGCGTTTCTAGGTAGCATGTGTTCTGGACCTGTAATGCAGCGTGCTGGAAAACGTAGTACCTTACAGCTCGCTGCATCTTTATAGGCTACAGGCGGAATGCTTCGCGATTACATCCAGTTTTATTTTAATTGTTGCTGTTTATTGTACATGCCATTTATTGTTTCAATATTTGTACATGTTATGAACTTTCATTCTTGTACCACGCCTACTCTCCTACTTCTCAGCTCTCCTTTGCTTTTTGGTTGCCTGGAAGAAATCGCTCATGGGTAATAATTTCTGTCAATTTCATCTGTGTGTACAATTATAAAGTATTTTTATGGGGCAAGCAATAAAGTTATTAGCAAAATATTTTTATTATTATGTCTCTCTCCATAATACACGGGTACCACCAGAAGGAAGATACCCGGTCCTTTGGAAGGCTTACGTGGGGACACAGGTCCAACAAGCAGAGGCCCTTTAGAGAATTTAATGTGTTGTGGGACACCAGCCGCAGCCTGCCCATGACTGCACTATAGAGGTACAGCCCTGGGCAGTCCGCGGCCAATGTAGGACTATTGCAGAAAAATGGAATAAACAAAACTGGGTTATGGAAGGGGGTGTTAGATGGACTGGTATATTGGTTCTATGGGGACTATGGACGTCTGCCTTTTCAATATTAAAAATTGAAAATAATGGCAGACGGTGACTCGCCAGTTCGGTCGATGGGCTCCCAAAAAGGTTACCGAGAATGGCAACAAGGGGGCAACATCAGCTGAACGGCTAGGGGTGTAGAGAGGTGATTATATTATTATTATTTCTCCTAGGTGCGATTCCACCGTTAGGAGCGTTTCTAGGTAGCATGTGTTCTGGACCTCTAATGCAGCGTGCTGGAAGACGTCGTACCTTACAACTTGCTGCGCCCTTATGGGCTGCTGGCTGGCTGATACTGGGCTTCGCGCCTAACTTTCCTATCGTACTCTTGGGAAGGATTATATCGGGACTGTGTGTTGGATTCGTGTTGGCTCCTGCTCAAGTTTATGTGAGTATTCGTTTTGAAGTTTTAGTTTTGTATTAGCTGGGATAGCGTATCCTCGTATTTTTATACGAGTTTTATAAGTCTATACTTTATCTTGGCGTGAATGATTAAAATAATTATACCCAAAAACAAAGAATTTTATTTTATTTATATGTATAAAAGGTTTTTGTCGCATATTATGTAACTTTATAATTTAGTCTGTAGTTTTTCAGCTTTGACTTTAGAGAAACCTCTTATTTGTTTTTATCTTTATTATAATTTATTAATAATACCCAAATCAAATAGGGCTGTATTTTTTGGAATGTGTGCTACATACAATTTATTTTATAGTAACGTTAAAATAAAATTGTTAAATAGTTAAAACAAAAATAAGAATAAAATATAGGTAGGTACATAATAATTGTAAAAATGTCCATCCATCCAAATGTCCTCTTGTAGCAATTGACTGATGCAAAATAGACAACAGAAAATTATCTGTTTCCATTAATACAATATTTTGAAGAGATCCGAATGGTAAAATCCATATGCTATGTTCATATTCTATTAAATGCCAGACTGCCAGATATTATGTTAAAATGTAAAGTCTGTTTAAAGTGCGTTGAAATGCGTTCATAATTTGTATAAATTAAGACAGCTGGTTTAAATGACGATTGTTTTTTAGATAATATTTAACCAATATGAATAGTCAAGGCCTTGGAAGCGTATAATGTATCATCGAACTGTTTGTTAAAATTAGCTTATTCAAAAACAATACAAAATAATTTCGTTCTTGTAAAAATTAAATTAAAATGTAGACCTAAACGGATATTAAAAAAGTAAAAAGAAAATGAAAAAGACACCTCACAATTCATTCTTAAACGATTAGTGAAGGCGAAATTTTTGTTCTTAAAGGATTCTTCAAAGTATTGTCACTTTCACTTTAATTAAAAAAAATAAAAAAGCAATCAATTATTGTGTACCTAGTTCAATTCAAATAGCGGAAGTAATTAAATAAAGTATCGTATTTTTTCGTCACGATCATTAAACAAATTCATTCAACAAAACATTTTTTTGTAAATGTAAAAACAAACACTGATATTCCATTCATTGCAAAGGCAGTTAATCATGTTTGTCATGAAGAACAAATTAGCATAGCGCGTAATTTCAAAGTAATTTGTATTCATTTAGCTTACAATAAAAATATTTAGTTTTGCATAATTTATAATTGAGGATAAACAATGATAGTTGATAATTTATAACTTCCTATATTTGCATCACTATTAGATACATTTTTATTTCATTAATATTTTTTAAGTCAGAGAATTCGGAACTGCTTTAACAGTTTCGAATTCTGAATGAATTTGGTTTTAATAAACTTAGAAAATTGTTTTATCTACAATAAAAGAACTGACATAGCATCGACTTCGACTCTGATAATATCTATTTAGATTTATAATCGCGTAAAAATACCTGCAGAATATTTAATTGTAGTACCACATAACTATTTTAGAAGTAAATTTTAATATTTTCTCCTCGTTATTCGTCCACGTTTATTAGGTCCTTATTTCATAGATTCACTTCTCCAATAAGTTTATTTTTGTCCGCACGGATTATGCATTCGTAATTCTTCAATATTTTTTCCTATCAGTTTATTGAAAAAGTGTGGTTACCTCAAAACAAATGAATTAAATTATCCACGGACTTAAATTTAAAACATCCTTTTTAAATATACATCTATTATCTAAAATAGTCGTGTACATAATTTCAGGTGAGTGAGTGTTGTGACCCAGAGATCCGTGGGCGACTTGGGTCCTTACCAACATTATCTATGTCTATGGGCATACTTATATCTTATGTTGCCGGGAATTGGCTCTATTGGAGATCTTTAGCGTTCCTTTCGGCTACTTTTTGTGGTGAGTCTTTTGTTTTTATATCGTACTAATATTATAAATGTGAAAGTTTGAGAGTACCTCCACCAGTTTTACAACCTACATTACAAATTGCAGCATTATTCCAAAAACTCTACAAATTTAGAGTTTAAACACGACTCTACTTGAAGTCGAGTTTACTATAAAATAATAAAAAAATCATACTCTACATAAATAATTATTTCAGCTGCCCTCTTCGTAATACTAATCCCGCTACCAGAATCTCCAGTATGGCTCAAAACTCAAGGATTAGATGAGGAGCATGCTATAAAATGGTTGCATTTATCTAAACACGCCGTTGCTGTTGTTAAAGATGATACTGAAGAGTGAGTTTTTTTTTATTGTTATTTTTGTTATGGTATGCTTATGTACGAAATAGCAAATTGTTTATTATTGAAGTTTAGTTGAATCTCCGTGTCATAATTTTACAAAATATAGCTCTATCGCTTATTAACCGTAATAGTATATTTTATTATTTGTGCCCTAACGTAAAAACGAGAGGCTTATATCTCTAATGTTTCTATTGTAGATTTACTGATAATGTAATTTTATTGGGATTTATTTTAGATTTAAATCTGATTAATAATTATGGTTCTTAGCTGTACTTAGTGGAAATATTTACCTTACTTGTGAAATAAGAAAAAAAATTATGACGTCAATGATAAAACCGGTTTTAAACTGTTTTCAGGAAACCCGTGGAAACAGAACCAAAGAGTCTATTCTCGCGGGAAGTATTCTTTTCGTCAGTTGTGATAAAACCTCTAATCGTTGGATTTGCACTATTATTCTTCCAACAGTTCAGTGGTATTGATGCTGTTATATTCTTCACTGTTGAGATCTTTCAGAGTGCTGGTAAGTTTTGTAAATGTTTAGTTAATAATTAATCGTTGTAATTTTATTGGTTAGGGTATGTCAAATGTATATAGTACGAGGCTGTACTGGATGTTTTTCGTTATTGCGACACCTTTTGAGACAAAATTTATATTATTTGTGTCCATTATAGACAGAATTATAAATACAACATTTGAAGTGAAACGTTTGAATTTTGCAAAAGAAGTTTGACTTCTGCTCTTTTTTATTGAAAAATTTTCAAAATATTTATCCTCCAGCTACTTTAAGAGATCGCGTAATGTTAATTAAATTACTAATAATTACCTACCTAATTACTATACAATTTTCACTTGTCTATACAAATACAATATCTTTATCATTTTATAGCATCTCCTACAATAAATTCTAAGATGAGGCAGGCAAAACGAAAGCAATTATCGAATCAAGTGCCCCTTTCAAGTTCAGTCACTGACTTCAATCAAATTATCCTATTTGTACCACTTCATCCGTGTAACCGATGATTTATGGTTATTAAACTATTTTTACCAAAACACAAATATCTATTGGTTTGTAATAGATAATAGAATATCTTTTTATAATAGAAATTTGATCGTATTTCAAGTTGTCAATAAAAAATTCTTTCAGCAATCAATGTTGCAGTTTTTTTTTCATAATTTCGCAGGAATTTAAATCAACAGTGAAACTATGATGAAAATCGAGTAAAAAATCTAATCTGCGACAATTCGGTTGAAACTGAATATTTTAGTTTTTTTGAAGTGAAATGAAACTTCTTTATCGGGGTTGGACAAGTAATTAGTGTAACATTTTTGCGTTACGCCGTACGCGTGACATTTTTGCGTTACGCCGTACGCGTGACATTTTTGCGTTACGCCATACTCGTGACATTTTTTAGGTCATAAAGAAGTTTTACTTCTTACGTGTGTACTCTAGTACACGCATACATTTTTTTGTATAGGGTAACATTATAAACGATACAACTGCTTTGCATTTACATATTTGGTTTTAATATACATATGTAGATATACCCTTAACGAACGCATATACTGCAGGGACTGCAATGGTATTATGTGGGCTGAAAATGATCTTGACAGATTTAATTTAAGATTATTAATATTTGAACATTGAGTATTTATGTACACACCATATAATATTTATTAACTTTTGATTACTTAATTTCCAGGAAGCAAGCTAAACGCAATGACAGCCACCATAATAGTGGGCGCGGTACAACTATTCAGCAACGGGATAAGCACAATGCTTGTAGATAGAGCCGGCAGAAGGCCGCTCTTGTTGCTCTCCGCCGTCACCATGTGCTTCTCTATGGTGTCTATGGGAGTCGCGTTCTACTTCCAGTTCGAGCACGAGTCGTGGCTCGGGTGAGTAGCCAGCTCTACCAGTGTAGAGCCACTAACTCTATCTGTGGCTAGAGCTGACACAATAAGCACAATGCTGGTAGATAGAGCCGGCAGAAGGCCGCTCTTGTTGCTCTCCGCCGTCACCATGTGCTTCTCTATGGTGTCTATGGGAGTCGCGTTCTACTTCCAGTTCGAGCACGAGTCGTGGCTCGGGTGAGTAGCCAGCTCTACCAGTGTAGAGCCACTAACTCTATCTGTGGCTAGAGCTGACACAATAAGCACAATGCTGGTAGATAGAGCCGGCAGAAGGCCGCTCTTGTTGCTCTCCGCCGTCACCATGTGCTTCTCTATGGTGTCTATGGGAGTCGCGTTCTACTTCCAGTTCGAGCACGAGTCGTGGCTCGGGTGAGTAGCCAGCTCTACCAGTGTAGAGCCACTAACTCTATCTGTGGCTAGAGCTGACACAATAAGCACAATGCTGGTAGATAGAGCCGGCAGAAGGCCGCTCTTGTTGCTCTCCGCCGTCACCATGTGCTTCTCTATGGTGTCTATGGGAGTCGCGTTCTACTTCCAGTTCGAGCACGAGTCGTGGCTCGGGTGAGTAGCCAGCTCTACCAGTGTAGAGCCACTAACTCTATCTGTGGCTAGAGCTGACACAATAAGCACAATGCTGGTAGATAGAGCCGGCAGAAGGCCGCTCTTGTTGCTCTCCGCCGTCACCATGTGCTTCTCTATGGTGTCTATGGGAGTCGCGTTCTACTTCCAGTTCGAGCACGAGTCGTGGCTCGGGTGAGTAGCCAGCTCTACCAGTGTAGAGCCACTAACTCTATCTGTGGCTAGAGCTGACACAATAAGCACAATGCTGGTAGATAGAGCCGGCAGAAGGCCGCTAATAATGCTTTTTATTTATGTAAGTCGGTCTCTCTGACTGCAGAGATGAAAAATAAAACTAATAATTCGAAAAACTGTATAGAATAGTTAATAGAAGTAAATAACAGAAAGCGCGTTGGGTAATATTATATTCGCACATTCTCAAAAATTTCAAGTATCAACAAAAAATAGAAATCGATACATCTCTGACCTACTTAGCGAATAAACATTGCAAATCACTATAAAAACTTATGTAAACTAGTCATAATAGGTAAACCCTGAGCATTATGTCACTAAACGGTAACTCACGACCAAAACTGCATCAAACCAGAGCAATGTTTGAACTATTTTTAGTAGTTACCGAAGTGACAATCACTTGTGTGCTCTTTGAATTTGGTTCCTGAGACATTGAGTTTGTTTGTTTATACGGAGGTCAACGATCCTTGAGATTCCGTGACTATGACAGTTTTTAATATACAGGGTGTCCCACTATTGGTATACTAAGCGCGAAGTTACTTGTAGTTTTGCATACACTGATCACGTAAAAAATACTTAAACAACAAAATTACGCCAAAAATTTTTTGCTTCATTTTTCCTTAAAATCCATGTTTTCGTCTCTAGCTTCGCGCAGCCGGCATATACCGCTTCGCTAATGTGAGCATTTTGTCTTTGAAAACATAATCTTAAACGATAGCTCACGTGCTGGTGGTAAAGTTGAGCGGGTTGCTTGTTATGGGTGTACACATAGAGTTTTAAGAATTCATCTATTTTTCAAAAAAAATTCGTCTGGAATTTTATAAGTATTTTTTTCGTAGTCAGCGTATGCAAAACTATAATCTCCTTGGGGCTTAGTATACCGTTGCTGGGACACCCTGTATAACATATTTACATAACAGAATTAATGTTTATTTAAATTGGTTATTTATTTATTCGCAATGTTTTGTTTATACATATTCTATTATGCTATTTTAATACAACGTGTTGTGGTTCATTCATGATCGTAATTTTATTTATATTATTTTATTTACTTCATATAGAGTAAGAATGTGTATTTTAGATATATTAAACACTTTATAACTGTAATGTCTAATATTCACTTTTCACTCGAGGTAAAATTCTTTTCTAAATGACACAGGGGCTTGAGCTTTTTTCTCTTGTTTGGATGAGTTGATCCCAACGCACTACCTATAATGATATTAGCGTAATTATAACTAGCCAATTTCAAACTTCGAATTTGTCTATACCTACAGTAATTTTAAATTAGGAACTTGTCTCGTATAAACATAAGACTAGCGCATTTCTATAATAACTTTGAATTTGTCTATACCCAGCAAAATTTCAAATGTAGAATTTCTTCCCAGGTGGAAATTGTCTATACCATACTAATTTTAAATGAGGAACTTGTCTATACCCAGGTATCTGCCAATAGTGAGTCTGGTGGTGTTCATGCTGGGATTCTCGCTCGGTTTCGGCGGGTTACCATTCTTACTACTGGGCGAATTGTTCCCCACACAATATCGTTCGCAACTATCGGCTATGGCAAGTGCTGTGAACTTGCTGTCCATGTTCACGGTTATCAAGTCGTACCATGCTTTGGAGGTGAGAAATATTTATTTATTTATATGTTAATGTAAAATTGTATTCGTTTGTATGAATAATGTTTTTTTGTTTGTCACCGCAAAATTGTAAAGACGTTTCTATTATAATCTTGCGCTAAATTCCCGAGATTGTAATCTAACAACGTGTTGTGATTCGTATAATGCCACTTACGAGTAATACATTGTTTTCGGTAAATTTTATTCTATTGATGTGAAATTATTAAATTTAAATTAATTATTAAAATAATTTGTCGACAGATAACAATCTCGTTAATAAGTTTATAATCTAATAATTTTAATAAGCTTACGACGACATTCAATATATCACATTATACACGTCTTGTTTTACTTTTACTACTTGAACAATATTACATATTTTATATGTGCTTGTACAATTTTATGCAAATACATATAATTAATTTACTTATTCTAAATTGATATTATTGAATATATATTTGTGTTATAAATAAACTCAAGCATCACGTGTTTACTCAAAAGGAATGATAAATAACATTAATAAGTAATATATTTGAAAATAATTTCCATAAATACTTCCACGTAAATAAAATAAATAAATACATAAATAAATATAAATATAATAAATAAATCGATCAAATAAAATAATTATAACATACAATTTCATCAAGGAATAATTAATGTGTATTTTTAAATAATAATAATTAACATTTCCAATATCACACAAGCGATGATATTATAATTAAAAAGGTTACCAAAACAACATTAATTCTTCGAAAACGATTTATACATACAATATACATACAGACATGATTAGACGTCAAAGTGAGATGGTATGATTCAACTATAAACTCAAGTATAATTTGGCTAATTAGCCACATTTCAACGTGCTACCCGCGCTATAAATCTATCTACCTACACCTTTTTACATCTCTTATATATAAAACTCTCGTGTCACAATGTTAGTCTGCATACTCCTCCGAAACGGGTGGACCGATTCTCATGAAATTTTCTGTGCATATCGGGTAAGTCTGAGAATCGGCCAACATCTATTTTTCATATGTACCACGGGCGAAGCCGGGGCGGACCGCTAGTAATATTATAATATCATTGCACACAAGATTTTTTGAAGTGAAACTTCTATAGGCGTGATGTGAGTAAAATTTAAAAGTCGCGTCATGGTAATACCGTCACGTCATGGTGTAAGGCGACGATTTTGGTATCCTCGAATCTTGCCAAAGAAGTTTCACTTCTGACACGTGCGCTCGGCATACACGCTCTTTTTTAAATAATATAATTAATTTCCAATATAGCACGTGCTAACATCAGCTGGAACATTCTGGATGTACGCGAGTTTCTGCGCAGTTTCCTTCTTTTTCGTTCTATTCGCGGTTCCAGAAACGAAAGGCAAATCTTTGGCAGAAATAGAACAACACTTTAGAGGTAAGAAGAATAAGGATATTGACTTGCAAAATGTACAAACTAAGTTTTAGAAGAATTTTATAAGTATAATGATTTTGTTTGTAATTGATTAGTATTGGAGTTGATAAGTACCTAATTGCTTGTGAAAGTACCTATAGAAAAGGTGAGATTTAAAACGTGATTTATTATTTGTCACTAAGGAAACTTTAGATGTGTTATGATTGAAATTAAAAGTTATTGATAAGTAAACAATTAATGTATTGGAAGATAATGAAACAAATCGCGTTTTTGATCTATTGAAAATTTGGTAAAATTAAGTGTAGTCTAGTTTTATTATAAGATTGTTTTACATTTCTTATTCCTACCTTAGATGACATCTGTATTAGTTTTTAATAATTTATGCTAATGTATAGAGTATATAGAAAGAATAACAAGCCATATCTTTCTTTAATTTAAACTCATAAAATATTTATTTGAAATTTACTGCGATAATGTACGTAATATGTAATTAACCTCTAAAGTCTAAGCTATTTTGGTGAAATGACAAAGGCACTATATTGATTGGATCGTGTGTTCGGAGTAATTAAATATTTGTAACAATAATTTGTACGTAGATTATACGTTCATGTTATTAGCTACGCAATAAATATATTAGCCAAGAAAATAACCATTACTGCTCCGCTCTTATTAGTCGTAGCATAGTGTTGATGTAGCCATTCTCGAAAGAGACTATTCAACACAAAAATAATTTATCAAGTCGAACAAGTAGGGGAGTCCGGGAGACTTGAACCGCTTTTTACTAAAAACTCTATAAAATGTGATCAGTGACCTGGAGAGCTTTAAGATCTACACCATATGGAAGCCTTATTATCTGGCTAAGATTTTATACTATTCTGAAAATAAAAGTTGCGAGGAGAAGATAGTAAACTAAGTTGTAATAAAAAATGAGTTTTGATTCAAGTCTCCCCAACCGGCGGGACACTTGCCCATCAGGTGCGGGACACTTGCCTATACCTTTTTAGAGAGGGGAAATGACGCAAATAAAGCATATTATTCATTAGTTATGTATTATTTAGACACATTTAACAATAACTAGATTATTCATAATCATCTTCTAAACAATTTAGTGAAAAATGTTTTCAGAGCAACTCCTAAACATAACATTCGCTTCTTTTTATTAATTAAATACTCGTTTTGAGGTATCTACTGCTAAATAAATCTACAAAACTAATTTAAAGACATTTCTTACTATTAATTAATATGTGCCTATTTGCCTATTTCTTCAATATTTGCCTCTTGGATGTTCACTTTGGAGGAATTTGGCGTAGTCGAATGCTAGATGCATTACTTGTTTTATGGTTAAACCATAGTGCATTCTACTGCAGGTCAATAAGTAACGAACGAGCAATTTCTCTATATTTACATTGAAAATCCGGGAGCATTTGTATTGGCTCCCCTTGTCTTGCAAAGGTGTTAACTTTTGTACAACCTAACAGGTAATAACGTAAAGTGGTTTTGCCTATCCCATACATGATTGCAATTTGACCAATAGATTTGCCACTCTTTATTTCTCTGACTGCGCTTTCAATCTTAGACTTAGTACCTAAACGGTTTCCTGCGACGACTACCTTCCTTAGGCTTATTCTGAAATGGCATTTTCTTTCTAAAACAAAACAAAAGCTAACTTATATAGTATACAAACTGCAAAGGGAGAGTTAAACCATTGTTCAAGTCTCCCGACTGCAGACTGGTTCAACTCTCCCGCACCCTAGCCAAGGCCATTTGATTTTTTCCAACAAATCCACTATCAACTGGAGAACAAGACTGAACGTACGACAAAATATGATAATCTAGTAATGCAATAACATAGGTGTTTGATATATTCCTTCATAAATGCGTGCATAGCAATTAAAACAACAAAGCCAAAAAAATTCACTCCGCGACGATGAAACCACTTTTTCGGAACTCACGGTCGAACGCGTCTGTTATCACTCAAAATTGTGAGTTGCTTGTGATTGGCGGGTAACGCGCGTTCATTTGTTTGCCACTTGGCGTAATTTGGCACCTAATTTAAAAAGTTATTGAAAGTGGTTCAACTCTCCCACCTGGGCAAGTCTCCCGGATTCCCCCTACAGTTCCTTAAATTAGCACATTCAACGAATAATCTCTATAAATCTTAATACATATAGCTAACCATAATAATAAATGTGTAAATTAATCATATATCTATTGATATTCTCATAATTTTCCCATACATAATAACGCTCTCAAGCCTTCAAGTATGCTTAAAGCAAAAGGACGAATGTCTAAAAATTTAGCACCAATTTAGCATTACTATAAATAGCGACACTTTTGCCGCTCACCGGAATAGCTTTGTCGTATGAAATTTCATGTATTGTGAAACTCGAATTTACTTATACCTAATTTTTCCTCTTTCGGCATTATACTTTTAGAAATTAGACTTAATTGATTTCAATCATTATGGATGATAATCGTATTATATTAAAAATTATTTGGTTGCAAGAGTAGGTGCATAGTTTTCAGAAATATTTACATAAAAATGCACGTTGAAAAATTAACACTTTTGGGTATGTAATGATATTATATAATATGTAAACAGTAAAATGTTATTGGTATTTCGAATATTCGTAAATAATTTAGTATTGTTATGACATTCAATTTGAAATTGTATTGAAAAAAAAAACTTTTGAAGTAGGTATTGAATTAATTAATGTGCGGATATTTGCAATTTTTAACAAATATTATATTGAATAACACCAAAAAATCAAGGCGATCATCAAGTATGAAAATAATTTGTTAAAATCGCTCGATCGCTCAAATTTAAAACTATGAAAATATTCAATGGATTCTTTGAAAATTGTCAAATAAAATTATACATAAGTTTCTTTTTACGAATGTGTCTTTAAAAACAGTTCAAATATTGTGAATATTAAGTGACCTGTGATAAATATATTTGTTGTTAATCTAGTCTGTATGTATTGAAAAATATATAAATAAAAAAACTTTATTATACATTTGAATTTAAAAAATGTTGTGAATATTTATTTGTTAATAAGGGACCAAATTATAAGATTACTTGATCATTATTATAGTGTAAGTACTTGTATAATTATCAAGAATTTTACTCGGCTGTGTATATGTGATAACTATGAAAGTTATGAATGTGATAAACGAAATATATTTATTTCAATCTCAATTGTATTTTTATTTGTATCCTCAATAAACTGTCCAATCCAATAAAAAAGTTAATCAAGATGCGCTGCAAGTGTGCAGACGCATATGTGTTTGTTTTATTTTATAGCATAAATGAAATAAAAAAATTAAAAGAAGGCACTGATATAAAATAATAATATACTCAATGGGCGGGCGGTAATTAAATTAGAGCTTTTAGTGTACATAATACCTATAGATCTTTTTTTAGGAGACATATCCATAGATCTACTTCAAAATTTTTAATAGTAAAAAAAATTAGAATAATCCAGAATCCGCAATGTTCATTCAAAATGATTTTGACAATAGTAGGTACATTTTTGAACTTAAACGAGTATGGTACGTACTATGTGTATTTTATTACGTATTACTTCTACTCGTTAAATTTTGTTAAATAAGTCCTACCTGTAATATATCTGCTACCAGTAATCGAAAAAAATGTTTGTCACTAGAATATATACCTACTATATATTTTTAGATATTTTTTATAAAGAGATTAATATAAATACCTATTACCTGACGCTCACGCAATAATTGGATGCCGTGGTGATTTTAATCCTACGGCTGCATCCGCGTCCGGGTCACTTCATTTCATAATATTATCTTCTAAAGGAAATATGCAATTTCAATATAAAATGTACATAGAATAAAATAAAATGGTATTTTTTATTTAGGAAGGTTTTGGTCCTTTGTGGCAAAGATATTCACGGTTAAGAAAAGAGTTTACCTATTGCTTCTTTTTCATGATTTATCTCCATAAAAACCTTTCTTGTGCCTAAACAAAAAACGTAAAAAAATTGCCGAATTTGTCGAGCCGTTCTCGAGTTTAACGCTAAGCAACATATGGTGATTCTTTTTATTATATAGATTGTTTCCCGAAAGCGAAGTCTCGTGCCAAAAGGGATTATATAAGGATGCATCTGAGAATGTAGCTAATGAAGGCTTCGTGGTGACGCAACAGCCGTGCACGACCGGGATGACACAGATCGGCACATGTCACGAAATATTGCAAACGCTTATGAGCTATTGGTAGCGCTTCAAAAATAATCGTCGAATATGTATCTTCAATATGTATGTATGTGTAGGTATCAGATTGCTAATTGGAATGATATAAAAATGTTTAATGCTAATTTGTAGGCATTGTAGATTGCATTACGTATAGTTTTCTTAGTGTAGTACTTAGTTAGTTTCTGAGCCACATTAGTTTTTTATAGCAATTGAAAAAATGTTTTCATTAAATAATCGAGATTGTCTAGGTCATTACTCTTTTACTCGTTCTTTATAAATTATAACAATTCTTAGAAGTCAGATTTTGAATATATTTTTTATTACAAGAAAAACTGTACATTAAACTTAAGATAGCAATATAGAATGATAAGGATCACTTTAGTTCAACTTGCAGAAATAATAAATTACTCGCTTTACACTAATTGAATTGTTTTGAATGCCGCAATAATTTATACAAGAGCTTCTATCGGCCGATGCACGAAATTAAATATAGGGACACGAAACGCGTGAGACACTCTTGCATTACTACTGATATCACGCTCTTCGTTACAATTGTACCTATATAAAGTCCAAACTAATCCAGTTCAATACATTCTGGATCCAAGTTTCAAAGCATACATAGCCCTTTGTGAGAGCAAAGGGTGCATCAATTTCAGAAAGCCTTAAACTTTTCTCACAATGATTTTAGTAAGTATATTTGAATTTTCACATTTAATTTGTATATTTGAATACTTTTAAGTTCAATAAAAATTAAATATAACCGTAAATAGATAATAATCGAATTTAGTACCTACTGCCTTGCAGTTTCGGTTATAGCATATTTACTATTAGGGTAATACAAATTTTAAAAGTTCCATTCTGTAAATAACTTGTAGCTATGACTTAGTTAATAAAGGCCTGACAAATATGCATGAGTTTAATACAATAATTATTATTTGTTTAATTATTTTCAGTGGGTAATCTGCCTAACAGCATTAGTGTGGACTGCAACGAAATGTGAGCCACCTGTGAACAGCTATCTACCTCCATCTGGATCTGGATCTGGCTCCGGACCATCCTCTCAATATGAAGCACCAGGCTTCGGACAAAGAGGGCGAGGCCAGTCGGGCGGGCCTGGGTCGGGCTATAGCGCACCTGGCTCAGGACAATCCTTGTCTTCTGAATATGGCCCACCTGGTCGGGGTTCTGGTTTTTCAAGAGGCTCTGGCCGCGGTTTCGGTCAAGGAAACACTCCCAACTCTCAATATGGAACTCCCAACGGCCCTTCAGGTTTTGGTGACGGTCAATCAGGTTTCGGCTCTGGTGGTCGTCCTCAAACGTCGTACGGAACACCAAACCAACAAGGTGGTGGTAGTCCCTTCGGCGGCCGTAACGGGCAACGACCTGACAGTACATACGGAACACCCTCAAGCGGTTTCCAGTCACCTGGTGATTTTGGCTCTGACGGTTTGTCTGGACCTGGTTCGTCTCGTCCGGGTGGTAGAGGACGTCAACCACAACGAGGCTCGCCTTCGTCGTCTTATGGAACCCCTGATTTCGGTAATGATTTAGATGGTACAAGTCAAAATTATCGTGGATCAGGGGTAGATGGTTCTAATGTAAGTATATTCTCATAAGACAAACATAATATATATCATCAAAGAACACTCGAAATCTTATGAATTATGCCAAAGTTATTTGTTTCAAAACTAATTACTGCCTCCTAAACCTGTCAACACAATTGCTTGTAATTTTGAAACTAATATTAAATTTATATAATACTAGCGGTCCGCCCCGGCTTCGCCCGTGGTACATGTTTACGTTTTCTCTACATAAAAACCATCCTCGTACTTCAAGGAATATAATAAAAAAAGAATTATCGAAATCGGTTCAGCCGTTCTTGAGTTATGCGCTTACCAACACATTTTGCGATTCATTTTTATATATAAGACTAGCGGTCCGCCCCGGCTTCGCCCGTGGTACATGTTTACGTTTTCTCTACATAAGAACCATCCTCGTACTTCAAGGAATATAATAAAAAAAGAATTATCGAAATCGGTTCAGCCGTTCTCGAGTTATGCGCTTACCAACACATTTTGCGATTCATTTTTATATATAAGATGAAGTAAATGCGTGTTAGAGAAATGCTAAAGGATATGTTTTAACGATAGATTTTCCTTCTAGGAACCAGCCAAATATCAGTTCAGTTACGAGGTAGATGACGCAGAAACGGGTACAAAGTTTGGTCACTCGGAGCAGAGGGACGGTGATGTAGCGATAGGGGAATATAATGTGGTTCTGCCTGACGGTAGGAAACAAATCGTTGAGTATGAGGCTGATCAAGATGGATATAAGCCTCAGATACGATACGAGGGTTTGTTTGCGCATTCTATATAGCTTATTTATTCATTTTGTTCAGGATAGCATCAATTTTGTATTAAAATATTATATTAGGTACGATTGGGAAATAATAAAAAAGAAATTTAATATAGGACAACTGCAAAATACAGGCAGTAATGTGAACTTTTTTATACTTTTAATTTTTATGCAATATTCACTAATAGAACCAGACTTTCAATGAGAAAGAAATATAAATATACAGCTTATGCTTACAAAAATACATACACTTTTAACGGATCTTTAAAAAATATCTCTTTGTTTGCAAACCAGGTCTCCTTTTGTTTTACTGGTCGCTATTCAGAGACGTTTCGTATTAAATAATATTTAAATTCTCAATATTGACATTTTGTTTTAAATATTTTCGTAATTTTCGACAGGTGATGCTTCTGGCTCCGGTTCTGGATCTGGTTTCGGTAAATATTTATATTTTCTTTTCAATTTCCATTTGACATACATTTTCACACCTGTAAAGCGCTGTTAAGAATCGTACAAAATCCTTAAACAAAAATCCTTAAAAATTATCAGAATCTTTAAAATTATAGTCACACATTTTAATTGAGTGATTTATTAGCATAATATTGTATTTGTTATTGGTTTATTATTGTATAGTGATAAAAATAGATAATCTCTGGATCATAAAGAAATTACTCGTATTATATTGAATGAATTTAAAACTTTTGGCTAACTAGCCCCAAAAAATCGCCGCTATATAAAAACAAAAGGAAAGCTAAATACTATGATCATATTAAAAATCATTATTTTCATTAGGAGGCGGTCGTGGTGGCAGCCAAGGTTACCCACGAGGAGGTGCTAATGCTGGAGCCAATGCTGGTGCCAATGCCTTCGCTGGTGGTGACTCTGGTTACCCACAATCAGGATCTGCAGGAGGTTACCCACGAGGATCAGGATCTCAAGGACCAGGATTCGGAGGTTCTGGTCAAGGTGGACAAAGTGGTTACCCCGGTAGAGGTTTCCCAGGACAAGGCGGATTTGGATCTGGTGGTGATGAAGGATATCCCAGCGGTGGCCCAAACGGCCCCAGAGGATCTGGATACTAAATAACAATACGATTGTAGCTCAACAAATACCTACTTATGCTTTGTTAATACGTAATAAACAATGAAACGAAACATGTCTTTTATTCAAGCGTTTATTCAAAACTACATTTTATAAAAATTCTTATAAAGCTCATTTGGAATTGCTTGGTAGGTATGTTAGCAAACCCTACAAATTGTGCAGTTGGTATACTTAAATTATAATTGTTTTCATGTATTTCAATTATTATTTTTACGTAAAATATCACATTGATAGAAACATATCACTAAATGCGTGCTCGTTTTGGAAATAAAATTTCGTATTTTAACGCATTATCAAAGTTATTGTTAAATGCATTTAAAATGCAATCGTGTTTAAAAAATCACAGGGTTGTTCGTGAAATTCCATTAATATGAATATTACATTAGGACAAAAATATCTATATACAAATGAATTTACAGAATAATTTGTAGTAAAAATATCATTACAATTGACGCATACGTCGCATGTAAAACCGCGGCAGAATCTGAAACAACGAAACTTTATTACAACAAAAGTAGTATAACCAAATGATAAAAAAAAACATTACATTTTATTAATAATAATTAGTCTTCATACTAAAGTCCCTAAATTAGTAATAAAGGACAAACTTTTGCATAGCAAAAATCAGCTCAAATTTACAAATCATTACACATATTAATATTATAATACATATTTTCGTGTCGAGTTCTAGTTAATTAATCGAAACAAAAAAATGTCAACGTTTTTTTATTAAATCACATCCAAACTGCTTAAACTCATTATTATAAACGTACAAAATATACCTATAGTAATTCAAAATACCTCGATCATTTTGTGACTCTGCTATAGGTATCTCCTCCCGCTCCTCTCTCTGTGTGTGGCCGAACATTTTGTTGACTTCCTCATTTATCACTTCGTCAGATATTGGATCCAAGAAGCTGTCCTCTGCTCGTATAATGTGATGCACTGTTTCGTCTTGGTATAGTGGCGCTATTGCAGATTGACACTGGAACAAAAACAATTATATATATGTATTTGCAATTAAACTTAGTATTAAGAGTTTTAGGATTGGACTAGATAATTTTAAAAATTGTGGAGTTTATTCTACGAATGTACGTATAAATAATGTAAAATTTTCTGTTCTCTTTGCTAACAAATGAGCACATCGCCAAAAAAAAAATACAATACAGCGAGCATTTTTCAACATAAACTAGTTTTGAAAAAAGCATTCGGAAAACTTTATTGAAACCTATCAATATTTTCTCATATAATCAAATTTCTATTAGTTTATATTATTTAGTATTTACCTTAATCTGCAGAAGACCGTTTTTAAAATGTTCTTCTCTCAAGATAAATCTCAATTGCAATATGGTTTCTCTGGCATCAGGCCGCTCGTCCGATATTCTGTACCACGGCCCAGTGATATGTCTTCGAGGAGCTGCTTCATTGTTGATCAGCCATTTTAGTTGAGCCTGGGGTCGAGATCTTGATGATGTACAGTTTACTGCTAGAATATCGCTCACTTTGTATTCTTCTTGTAGGCCTATCACTCGCGGACGGTCGTAAGGCAACACTGAAAGTATTTTATAAAGCGTGATGATATTTGAAATTCATTATTTTCCCATAAGTAATACATTTCAAATGAGCGTTAACTATAATATATAAAGTAATAAGATTGATGAAACCTGAATTTGAATAATGATCATTATCGGCTTCTAATTTACCATATTCGAGCGAAATTCTGGAAAATTCGCACAAAGGTAATGTTATTGCTCTACAAAATGACCATATGTTATATTGTAATGTAATCAGCTCAGGAATCAATTTTAAATTTATAACCGATACAAAGGCATAAATACAGGCTCGGATTACGCAATTATTGGTTCGAATAATTTATTTGACTTCAGCTTAGTTGGTGCCAAATTTGAAACGTCAGGATTATTGAAGTTCTCGTAACTTCGCATTAAAACCAACGATTACTGTAAATGGTAGGTATAATAGGTATTCAGAATAAATATGTTATGATTTAAAGCTATTCAAAGAAACAAAATACAAGGATTATCTTTTGAATGACAAGTTTTAAATGTGCTTACGGTGTACGCTTATATTTTTCTCATCAAAAACAGTGACGAAGTACGGTCCCTCGCCGGAGACTTCACAGCGGTATAGCCCCGCAGACTCGGGAGTCAAATTTACTAACTTTACGACGTTACTTGATGAATCTTTTTCCTGTAATAAAACTTTTAATGTTATTTAGATTAGGAGGGACAGGAATCTCAATTGGTAAATGTTTAAAGCTACAGATTTTAAATATGGATTTGTATCCCGCATAAATTCAAATTGCGTTATAATCTACCAAAATGAGTTTATAATTTATAATATTTGACTAAAAATGCCGATCTTATAGGTATGGAATTATGTAATATATGAAGAAAATCCCATTTTTAAAAGCATTTGCATTGCATGCATAATATCTTCATATTAGTGAGGCTTAGTATAGACAACGTGAACCTAACATTTAAATAGATGGGTCACGATATAAATAAAAATATTAAACCACGGTTAAGGGTGTATACGAAGCTGCATATTTTATCACACTAAGAGCAGATTTCAACAACTAAGCCACGACCCCAAGAACATATTGTAAATCGCAGTGAAAATAAAGAAAGTAGTAACATGTAAAAGAAAGTTTTTGTTCACGAAATATTTAATTTAATAAAACATATAATGATAAGGTAACAGTAGAGCTTTCCTTGACATTTAAGTATTGACGTAATCCACTGTTAACATCGACAATTAACTATATTATTATTAATAAAGAGGAAAGATTTTTTGTTTGTACCACTTAACCTATTTTCAAGCACAAAGCTTCAACAGCTAAGTTATCTGAGAGGAACCGGGACACACGACTAGTAACAATTAGAGTAGCAAATATTTCACTAATTGGTCGGCATGTTCACATTAAGATTACTGGGTCAGATCCTGACAGACCTTATTGACTCAATATTGGAAATAGGTCACTGTCAGACAGTCGATACTCGTCAATAAGTAATTTCCTTCCCAATATTTTTAAATAGTCATCGTTATAATGTGTATCCAAACCACCATAAATAGAAGAAAAACGTTCGTCATTTTAATGTTTAACCCGTAGACACTTAACAAGTAGCGTTGCCTAAATATTGTTTTATGGTATCAAGTGTTTAACGGTTAGAGAGGTCCTCGTCTATGAGAACTGGGGCGCACAAGTTTTCCCAATAATGTGGAGACGATGTAACGGCGGTAAACTCCACTTTTAACAATTAATACCTACTGTGGTAATGAAAGTTGACAAACAGTGATCTATTTCGTAAATTCATTTAAATACTGTTAGTATTGCACTGTAAATTTATTTCCTATTTTATTTTTATATCTGTCTATTTTTTATTGTTATACTTATTGTCATTCGTTTTTAACAAAACAAATGAAATATATTATCACTACAAAAATAATAGTAATTAACATCATACTCACATCAACTCTAACTCCAGACAGAGGAAAGTAGCTGAAAGGCACGCTATTGCTGGGAACGTATCGGAAGAACTCCCGGTTGTCTTTATACCACTTGATAGAGTACAGCATGTCACCTTCGAGGTCATAGTGGCACTGCAGCAGGACAGACCCGCCCTCTACTGCATGACTTGGTACTGTGAGCTCAGACACTCGTATGCCGAATGCTTTAATAAAATCAATATTGAAACATCAAAAAGGGAGCAGAAATATAAATATAGACTGCCAATAAAAGAAAAAAAAAATCATGTAAGTATATTAAAGTGACGCGAACACATGAGACTTTTCTCTATCAAAAAGTGCTCTACGCGTCTAAAAATTTTTTCTTTCAAAAATGTAATCAATTTGTTAAATTTCTCAATTTTGGTATGTATAACGTACTATAATAACACTAAATTGATAATCAGAGACCATATTTACATAATTTTTTAATTGTTTCAATAAAAAGTAATTCGTAGCATCTACGTGTACTATAAACACCTAAATAAATCCTCTATCCCAGTTGTATTCACCGTGGAAATCACTGTTTATTTATTGGCGATGCTAACTAGAAACCACTAAATGACATCATCTATCTTTCTAACCGACTAAGAACGCGCTGCTTTTAGATAAAGCTTTTGCTCTATAATGAAAACTCGTTTACGATCACAATTATTATAACACAATATTGTGTTTAAATATTGATATTAATGAACCCTTTTTTTATAATCATTTAGTTTCACAATTCACATACGTTAATCTAATAAAAAAAATAGTAAACAAAACGTGCGCTTAAAGCTAGATAAGGTAAATATTGAAGGCCAAGATAAAGTTTAGACTTTAGGTGAAGGCATCGTCATTTTGCCGGCAGTCAACGCCAATAAGAACTTCAACTAAGTTTGAAAACTGTTGCAGTGACATTGCCTGCACTGACTTTGAATTTAAAATGTAATTTTCTCCTACAATTTTTTACTTCGAACAGTTTTTTTCTTTTTTTAATACCTCTTGGTTGAATGAGTAATATTTTATTAAATAATTATGGAAAGCGAGGGCTTTTCAAATAAAGTACTCATAAAAATATAAAGAGCTTATGTTTGTTATGTCTCCAACGATTTGTATTATCTATTAATATTAATTTATCAAAAATCATTTATTGTATCTTATTTTATAAAAAGCTTTTTTATATCACATTATTGAAAATAACATTTAAATTAAAATGTAGGAACTAATTAAGAGTTTATAAGTTGAATGATATAAATAGAACAAAAAAAGGAAAGGAGGCCATCGCTATTGCTATTATTACCTTGTTTCATAAACAATAAAAACAATATTGTACACACATTTCTTTCACCCATCATCACTATTTATCACACACGATATAAAACAAGAACTATCCTCATCACTTCACACAACACTTATGTATCAATTTAAACAAACTCATAAATTATAGATCTTATTGTTTATAAAACCAATTGGTTATCTGTTATGACTTTTATATGGTTAAAACTTCGGTTTGCGACGGTACAGAATAAATAGGCCAGCAAAATTCCGTCGACGAGTCTAAATTTAAAACTTGAGTGGCCAACGCATGCGCAGATCTGTCGCAGCTAGATTTCCACGTGTGTTGCGTGCGTAATTTATGCACCTTTCTTTTAAATTATTATTAATATCCAACCCTTGTAAAAGGGATTTTAAAGGGTGAAATTATAAGCCTCGTAGCTTGCAAAAAAATAAACTCATCCATGCATAATGAGATTCTTAATTACTGATTCATCAACATGATTGTACCTAAAATTTTAAAAAAAGAATTTGTTTTTATTTATGTGATGCTCTAAGATTTTGATATGAAGATTATATATGTTTGAAAAAAAAGTCTTTACTGAGAAAATACTTTACTTACTTACTTACTCTTAAAGTCTAAAGTATTTGTAAGAATTTTTAATAGAGAAAATTTATCTTATCTTAATCAATTAGATTTTACTTTTAGCTCAAATCTGCTGTACCTTAAATAGCTTTAAGGAGAATTCCTTTGTGCTTTAAATGAGATATAGGAGCTTTATCCTGCAGTTCACATATTGTTATCGGCATTTGAAATTAACAACAGCCAGACAGTAGAAGAATAACATAGGTATAGGTGCTGAATTTTCTGTGAAATTCCCTTAAAATATTGTTCGTAGAATCGCAGGGTTCGTTCGCGTGTAGAGCCTAGGTGGAGTCACTGAACAGTGTGACGAAGTTAATACTATAATTGCCCGTCTCAATGACTCATTTAAAATGAATTTCATAGAACAAGAATTTAAAGAATATTAAAAATGTTATGCTATGATTTCATTGAACTTTCCAGCGCTTTAGTCATACTTCAACTTTAGTGGACGTTGCACGCACATTGATAATATTATAATGTTGCTGAAATATTCATTCAGAACGTAATTTTATGATCTTTTTCTTGACGTATTGTGCAACATTTTTTGTTTATTTTGGATACTAAAAAGATTACAAGATGTGAAGACAATTTAACAAACACAAAGAAGATCCATGAAAAGCTTTTCATGAAAGAGGTTATTTGGGCATAAACTAAACTGCTTTTAATTATAGAACCAAAAGAAAATTATTTGTTATTATGAGAAAGCATTTTCTTAAATGATAATACGACATGAAAGTCTATCTTATATCTATATCAGATCGACTTCAGTTGATTATTCTGATCATTATTTGAGCTTTTTCTATAAAAAATCTTTTTTGTATCCGTTTATAATGGATACACTAGAGAATGCCTTATTTCTTGGGGTAATTCGCGTATTTATCAAATTAGGTATACATGATCTAGGCGGCCCTAGAGGTGGGATTCTAATCATATTGCATGTTCTATATGTACGTCACGTTGTATGGATAGCATGTGATATGTTATTGGCGAAGTAGGTATACAAGTTTTCTGCGTGATTTGTGTCTTTCAATCGTTCATGCAGGACTCTATATAAATTATAACATAATATAATTAATAACAATATTAAATTAATTTCTTGTAGATAAAGCATTAAAGATAAAGATTATTATTGAAATAGAATTAAAATAATCCTGTAAAATAGATATTAAATTTGTAGGTTCGAGTCTTTTGTTAAGAAGCTGTTAAAGTGGGTAGGTGTTACTGTTATTATGATGTAAATTATTAAGCTAGGGAGAAAAAAAATCTGTTGGTACTAAAATATTGAGATATTATTTGTATACAACACATTGAACACACACAAAGGAAAATATTAAACAAATTAGTTATGATGTTACTAAGAATCGAAAAAGTTTCGTGACAAAAGAAACACCTGCAAAAAAAAGAATACAATGATTTATAGTTTTTGATAGAGTTTGATTCTATTGAAAAGCACTAAGGAAATGTTGGTGGGCAACAAGTTTCCGCAAGTCGACTCGCTTCGTGCATGATGGGCTAACTATTCGCTCCGAAATACGATAGTTAACAAAAGTTCACAATTTTCAATTCCACGCGTCAGCGGGCGGAAATTGAAAAACAACAATGAATAACCGATGTTTTCCAAACTCACATGTTACGGGAGCCGGGAATCGTACGCCGGTGTAACGTATCTACTCGTGAAATAATATTGTTTTCTGGCAGAAATTGATTCTTCGAAAGGTACTTTGGTCCGCTGGCTATCATCGAGGTCAGGTAGTAGGGCAGCGCTCTTGTGATCGAGATTTTCAACTCTACACGGTTTCGTTGGGTTTATTTATGTAAGTACTTAATAAATGGGTCTGGTTTCATGATGAAACGATACAATATATTGAAGCGATTTAGTATAATTTATCTTTTATAAGCTCTAGGAGCCTTAGCTCATCTGTCGGTCAATGACACGTTCTCTAGTCGAATTTGTGTAGTGTATTAGAAAGGCTTTTGTATGTCTTAAGCAAAAATAAACACGACTTTTACGCTGTATTAATAGATTATTTCTAATAAGGAATAAACTCTACATATATATTTTTTATTATTCATTTTGAATATAGACGTGTCAATGCGAACGGCAATCAACCTATAAATTATAAATATTAAACAGCTATTGCTAATTAATTTTAAATTTAAATGTATTTAAGTTCCTATAGGTAAATAAAATGATAAAATACCTGAAGACATGCCAAAGCAGTCTTTTTAATTTACGTAACTCAAGCACTAGGTATACGCTTCCTAAGGGAGAAAATGTATGAATAAAATGAAAAATAAACTTCAGAGTTAATAAACTAACAAAACAAGTTTCCGGCCCGCTACGGATTCTAATTATGAGATGGATCCAAGCATGAAAATATTATAATTTTTATTAATGATAAATACTTATATAAGTACCTACTTACCTTATATAAGAAATTATATAGAAAGTAAATAATTTCTACTTTACAACGTATGTAATGTAATAAACAAAATAAATACAATGAATGAGATAAATTACTAAATGATAATTATCGTAAACCTTCTCCATAACAAAGGTAAAAGTGATCCAACAAATAAACTCATAGGAGAAGAGAATACGGTAATGTTTTGAGTTTTGACAAGTTAGAAACAATGTAGGATGTGATTATCAGTAAATAAAGCTATTTGAGCACATTTCATATTCTCTTCGGGGCGCGTTAATTAAACAGGGTCGAAGGGACGGACAAACTTATGTGGTCTGTTGTTTGCCGACCCTCGCCCCACATTACATTCAATCAAAGACCAAACATATGCTATCGGCAGCAACAATTACGTTCCGAAATTAAAATTGTTTATTTAGCGAAGAAAATCATGGAGTAAATAACACTATTTACACGGCGTGACCGGCGGGAAAAGAAATAAATCCTAATGAAGCGACCTTACTTGTACTAGGAATGAATGATTAAACGGAGCTTCTCGGTTTGTTTTTGCTCGAGTGTAGTAGATAGTGTGTGGTTGCCGCACTGAGGGAAAATTACGCCGCCCGCGGGATCTCGCACCAGTAAATCATCATTAGAAGCGCCACGCTTGCGGGACACGCCTCGTCTTTATAAAAGATTCAACTTAATACAAACGAGACGAACGAATAATGGGAAAATTACATTGCGAGCCGTTCCAAAAAAATCTCAAAAGACGTAAATCACATAAATATAATGCTGCGTAATCCAGAGGTGAGAGAGAATTTATAACGGTGAAATGTTTCTTAGAATAATTGGAACAATGGGAAGATTGTTATTGTATTTATTTTCTTTTTTTTTTTTTTTAAATGTTGTATGGTTTTATGAAACCACGGTAAAAGTGAAACTTAGGCTTCGTACGGTTCGACCGTCACGCGACATGCGCTACACAGACCAAAAAGTTTGAGACGATGTAATAAAAGTTTCATTTTAAAAACCTAAAGATAAAGCAATAATTGATGCTAATTAGTCATTCTTTTCGCGACATTTGAATCTTTTGTTCAGTATACACTAGTCTTTAATAATTCCGTGAGATGGCAAAAGTTATGTGTACAGCAGTAAACAGGTCCCCTACGGGGTGTTAATAAGGTTTAACATTCATTGGGGGCCCGCCCAGGTGTCAATGGGAGATTACGGAATTATTTGCCGAAGACAATCTCGCATAGTTTCATAAATGTCTGCTCTTCGTCAAATTAAGTATTGTATTATTTGAGTATAGATATTAATATCTAGTTTATTACAAAGATTTATTAAAACAGAAAGGTAATCAATGTTTGCCTGTACAGTATCTATAGGCGTCTTTACATCTACAATACTATGTATTCAGAAATTTTAGGAATGTCTTTCCGAAAAATTCTCAGCCAATATCCTTGATTCATAAAATTGCTCTCATTTACTTTGGTTAGGTACATCATATTTGTTCTTATTTTAAAGAAAGCGAAAATAATAGAATATAATAAATCCAAATTTATTACTGGTATAAAAAATGGTAATTTAGGAGGTATTGTGTGTTGATTTCAATCATGTACAGTACAACTATTTAAGTACCTATGTGCTATACCTACGTTAAGTTTGGCTCTTATATTATCTTAACTTCATTTTATTATTAATTTTTATTAAACGTTGTAATGTAATGTGGCGTCTTGTTAGTTTACTAGCCAGCGAAACGCGGCTTTACCCGAGTAAATAAAAAATAACTATGACACTCAGCAATTGAACGGCAGCAAAAACTTTTCTTCTGAGCAACGAATTTTCAAAATCAGTTGGTTTATTGAGTTAAATTGCAATAAAAATCCTCAATCACTAAAATATACACAATACATACCGTTTTCTTTCAATAACTTTTATAAATAATGACGATAATCTAGACAGACTAGCTTACTTTCCATTTTCCGTTTGTGTAATATTCTGGCGGCCATTACTCAAATCCGGGAGTCGAATGCAGGGTTGCGTTAATATTATATGTTTTCATAATCCAGTTATAAATATATCTCGCATTGTGTGAATTGGAAGTGTTTCAACACCTGCGGTTATGACGGACAAATCTAGGACAATAATTAATTACCCGATGTAATAAAACGGGCGAGATTCAGCACAATATTTAGATTAAACGGTGTTAATGTTGCTTAAGATTTATGTACGAACCGTTTTTGTATTGCGGGAAAGTTTTAGTAAAGATAGGGATTAGATGTTATCTGCTAAGCTTTTTTGTTATTTTAAAACTACGGGTTTATTTTGATGGAATCAAATAAATAATTCGTTTTTTTTCTTATAAAGCAAAATTTACCCAGCCATCCCTTAAATACTTAGTTATGAAGAAAAATAGGTTTTGTTTAATTCGGGCAGGTTTTATACCACACGAATGAAATGTAGAGCTGAAATGAAATTGCGTTAATTATCTCTATAGCTGTATTTTAACATTTTAACAATATAATGCAAAGGCTATTCAGTTGTCAATTGAATTGTGTTATTATGCATTATTTCATATAAAACAGATAATTACTATTACACCATAGCGTAAATAGAAAATTAGCCTTAAATACCTACTATAAATACTAAAAATAACTGCTATAAAGCCGTTTCCTTTCAGACATTAAAAATCATCCTCGTTCCTATAATAATTTTATAAATCTCGTTTCTTTGAAATACGTTTAATACGAGACGATATTCAATTATCCGCAAATGATTTAGAAAATTCTTTGGTTTACAGCACATTAGGCTAATGTACGAGGGGATTGTGAAGATAATAAAAGAAATCAAATTATTTATAAATTGAATTTCTATTCAGTACACAGTTTTCAATATTCCTTTGTTTAATTTTTTTGGTTGTTTACATTTATAACAAAGTAACGGACCTACGTTGATTGGGAAGTAAATTTTCATTAATGTTTTCTTTTTATTACGAATATGTAGGTCGTAAGGGTAAATAAAAATAAAATACTGCTTTTACGTATTAATTATAGTATAGATCAGTAATTAAGTTTCATAATCAATTTCGGATATGGGTAGAAAAGTGAAATATAATTGACTCTATCAGCTCGATCGACTAATGACTGATGTTCTGTAAATAAAATAAATATTCATCGTATAATAATAATTACTCAGAGTTATCTGTTAAATTAAATAAAGCGTAGTCACTAAAACAATATACCTACAAATAATTGTAGCTACTGAAGATCAATATTTACCTATTATTTGTACCTGTTATTTGTACGGTTATTAGTTTGAATTCTCCTAAATTAATTTTATAGAAACAGCCCACTAATTGTTGAAATAAGGATTTATTTGCTATCTTTAGATTAGGATATCATTATAGACTACAAAAATACTTCTTTTCACGTAGAGACAACTAAAATACTTATTTCTACGTAGACATGTTCGATGAATATAAATTATTTCTTATACATATTATAGATACAAATATTTTTAATGAATCTTAAAAGTTTATATGCAATCTTGGAATATTCAGAAACCAGTAATTGTTTTATTTATAAAAAAATCAACAAGATTAATAGCAGTGAGGGTATAAAATGTCTGTTGTAAATAAGAACTTTTCAGAAAAATAATCAGAATTTAATTATTTTTGGGCTTTAGTATTATTATATAGGTATTAACTTCAAGGCTGTGGCTCGGGTTAGAAGCTATATTATAAAAGGTAAATGAGAAAGAGCTTTATTATATACTAGCTACTAGCTTTGGCTTCGTCGGGGTTGACTCGGGATAAAAAAAGCATTCTAAAGAAACTTTTTTTTAGTCAAAAAAACTAAACAGTATTTACTAAGATATTATGTACGGTACCTCTTATTTGAAATTATTTTCAAACAACAGCATTTTAGATACACTTACTGATTGATAGTTTTATGGTAAATTGATTTCATTCCATCTTCTTATTATTTGAGATCAAAACGCGTTCTTAAATTGCATTGCACATTTTATCCCACGACTAACATTTGAAGTAGTCAACTAGCATATCAATCAATGAATCAAACGACAGGAATTTATTTACGGCATTAGGAGGTTGCTACATGTAAAATCCACAATCCGCTGATAAAGGACCCTCGATATCTCCCCCTGGGGTATTGGACAATAGCGTGAGCCATTTCCACATTTCCCATTTAAATTTGTTCCCTTATCGGGGGATGCTAAGAACATGCAAGGGGACACTTGATGACTCATACCGGTACAATTGCAGGCGAGTATTTTTATATGGACAAAGAGCTTTCTTAGAAGTTGCGTAAATCAAGTCCTGATTGGACTATTGTCGGTTGATTTCACCCCTGCATGAGTCATTACGGTGTAATGGTATATGATAGATTAGCTTTATTGGTATGTTTGTATAAAAACAAAATAAAAACGTATTTGAATTGAAATCCATCCATTTTTATATGATAAATGTAGTGAAATCTGCATTTACATATTTAATATTTTTGAATATAAGGTGTACCTATGTAAACATTTTAATCGTACTCATTAAAAAATATAAAGATGAAAGCTCTGACCATGCTCTGACCATACACGTACCAATGCATATTTTTTCAGTGTGTGAGTCAGTTTGACTCAAAACAAGCATCTTTTTCAGAAATCAGTTAAGACGATACACAAAATAAAATCCACTGCTTGGCGGGCGGAGTCTTAGTTCGCTATCGCGAACGCGGGTGTGCGCGAAGTCATTCTTGCAAACTCGCCGCGCTGCCGCTGGCCGACTCGGGACAAACATGTATGGAGTCGTCATACAGTTATAATATTCTTATACATATATATTTAATTGTTGATTTATTGGTTTTATTTTCTTGCTTATAAACAAATAATCTTCTTTTTAACAACTACTTAGACATTATTAATAATTATTATTATTTCGTAATGTTTACTTTATTACAAAATAATACAGGTTATAAATAATCTTTAAAATAACAAAAAATATTGTTACTCTGAAAAAATGAAATGGTACTCAATAACGCGGACTACTGAATGGATTTAGATAGAATTTGATGCTGACGTAGATATTACGTCATGCCCAGAAATGAAAGGTATTATTTCTGAAAGAAGCTGTTATAAACCCTAATTCTTCTCAGTCAAAGTCAAGAGTGGAAGATATCACTAATACAGTAAAACTGATGCGAAACTTTGGATGTTAATTTGTATATTTTTTTGTTAGTTGTTACTTAATCACGTCAAGACTACATTACCAATTTTGATAAAATATAGCTAATTGCCTGGATTTACACATAGGATACTTTTTATCCGAACTGAACACTTCTGTGGGATAAGACAGGATTCACGATATAATCTAATTCCACGCGGGCAAAGCCGCGGTCGGAATGATATTTTTTTAAATAAAAAAATTGTTAAAAAAAACACAAAATATATTGACGCATGTATTTATTTTTTGCACTCTATTATAATTGTAATTATTCATTACAAATAATCAAAATAAAATAGCCAGAACAAAGTTAGGCCCTGGTAGGGTAGGTAGGCAGGTACAGCAATGTGAGACGAACACTGGCTTATTTATACCTATAATAATGTATTATAAACATTAAATTAAGTTTACTTTCTAACAACAAAAATACATAATATTAGCTAATGTGAAAGCGAATCAACCAATCATCCCACAAAAATGAAATGTGCACACAAATATTCATCCAAATCGGTTCATGTCATTAGGAGGAGTGACTGCAGCGCCATCTTCCGGCCCAATTGTGTTTCCAGATCACCCAGGAACTCAATTTAATATACTTACACAAAATTTTTCGAAATGAAAACTCACATTACTATGTAAATATGAATATAAACCTGTTTTATTACTAAGCAATTTCCCGCACAGGTGTAGTAAGTATAAATGAAATAAATATCAACATCAAATTCTTTATACAACATACTTATCTACCACCTTCTAAGAAATGTAATTCTTGAAATTATTTCGTATTTTTTTTTAAATATAATACTACTCCAATGAGCTCCTGTTCCATATTATGTCCGCCATACTTCCACTAAGTTCACCATGATTTTTTATTTCTTTGCACTTTGTTGCTTTTTGCTAAAAATGGAATCATGCGATAAAACCAGTAGAGCTTTGATAACATACATTTTTGACTGAATAAAGGTACTTACGAAGGAGTGGATTCACATTGTGAACAATCAGTGGGTTTATTTTCCTTCTGGATTCCGGATTTCTGAACAGATTATTTATGCTATAAATGAAAAAATCTTACACATTCGTTATGTACTTAAAACAGGGGTACATATCAAACATCGTCTATAATACAATTATCATCAAATTTAAAATAAAACCAACTTACTTCATTAATTTGTTCCAATTGTAAGCATTCTTTTTCCTCCAACCTTTATGTTTCTTCTTCTTATTTTCTTTATTGTCCCCATTTGCCTCATTTTGTCTTATCGTGTTGTCACCCTTTTTTACGATTGCGCGAGCGACACAAGTTCCCCGTGTGACGGCCGTAGCGGGAATGACTCGTGCAGCGATCGGGGTAGGAAGGTACAGGGCGGCTCTCGCTATATTGGCTGGTCGCGCGCTAATTTCAAGTATTTCTTGTTTATTTCAAAACCATCGCATATTTCAAAATTCTAACACGGTAGACGTATAGGTTGTATATTTTATAGTTAATATCCAAAAAGTCGTAACTTTACGTTTGTTATTTTGAAGATGCCAGAGATTAAAAAAAAATAACAATGAGAACTTTGTATTTTTTTTCTATCGAGAAAATATCATGGAATCATGTTTCTAAAACGGTAGACGTATTGTGTTACTATTGAACTTTCTTGTCAAGAATTTTCATCACGACAACTTTAATAATATAAAAATTACGAAGGTTTGAAAAGGGCCGTAAATGTTAGAAAAATTAATTCATCACCTTAAAAGAAGAATTACAACTGTTGAATTACCATCTTTTTCGATTATCTGCTTCTATCGTATTTAGCCGTCTTTGAGCAATCGAATTAATCACTATTACAGCCCAATTTGGATTGATAGAGTCCTTTTCTTAACATTTTCCTCGTTTCACTAAGCGAAAGTGTTTTTCATAAGAAATTCATAACTCAAAGGCTAAGTAGTATCCTAAGTTTGTTTTATCTCGAATATTCTCGAACAATTTATCAATTTAATTGGATAATCCTGTCCTACTAATATTATAAATGCAAAAATTTGAGTATGGATGTGTATGTGTATGTTTGTTACTCCTTCACGCATATACTGAACCGATTACAATGAAATTTAGCACACATAACTTGGATTAACACATAGGATAAATTTTATCTCGGAAATCCCACGGGAACGGGAACTACGCGGGTTTTTGAAAAAAAACGCGGGCGGGTTTTTGAAAAAAAACGCGGGCAAAAACAAGAAAACGCGGGCGACGCGACGCCGCGGGCGGAAAGCTAGTGGCAATATCAATTAAAAATTATACCTACCACTACCGATTTTAGTACTAAACATTTCTTATTGTAAAATAATAATGATCGCCAAAAATTATTATAAAATACCTAATATCTGTTTATCACAATAATGGTTGAGCTGATAAATATTTTTAGTCAATGTTTTAACCCCGAGGGAAGCTGTCTTACAAGATATCTTAATCTCTAATCTCGATTGGGGAAGACAGGATAAATATCCATATATCTTTAGGCGTTGTTGTATTATATTTTAACTTTACCAAATTTATTGTTTCCGAATAGAAATAACAATGGGCTCTATAGGTACTAATGAAATATTGCGACTTTTAGAAAGGTCAGTGAAACATTTGTTTTTGGACGAATTGTAATGTTTGTGCGCTGTGTTTGTTCAATGTTGGTCGAATCTAATTTGTTTGTTCTTGATCTTATATAACTTAGTAGGTTCAGGCTCATATTTTTGCCCATATTTTTATCCAAATCTAATCAACTTTCATACTCTTAAGAACCTACTTCACCTACATTGTATACGACCATCTTATCTTTATCTAAAGAGTAACGATTAACATATCGGGCGATATGCACCTAGCTTGTCTCCACTAATAGATATTGCAAGTCTTGTCTGCCCGTCTATCTCTTACGCTGATATAACTCCCACTGAACCAGTTTTGATGAAAATTTAGAATAAAGATAAATTCTACTTTTTAATCTAGTTCAAGAAATACAACTTGGTGCGAGTGAAACAGGGAATGATTATAATAACGATAGTGAAGAGAGGATATACGAAGAGGAGATTTTCCAGCACCTCAACGAATATTTATACTTTTATAAAATTATAAGGTGTGTGAAAAGTATATAGTATATATTATATTTAAGTGCCTATGTTACATACTGTAACATAGGCACTTATTATAATTACCCGGGCAGAGCCGGGGCGAGCAGCTAGTAAATTTATTTTACTAGGCATGCCTCATTAGCTTGTTCTCTTAAGCGAGAAGATAGTAATTCCCTTATTGAGGAGGAAGGACTCGTGTATAAAATTAGACAGGCAACTAGCCTAAAGGATAGTAAATAAAAAACATAAGTATATTTGTATTCGTTTTTACTTTGAGCTACTTTACTCATTATTTACATATTCATTCTTATTATATAATTAATTTACAACAATAAGCAACAGTTTCAAATTGTAAGAACAATTTTAATAAATTTCACATATATCTGACAATAAGTCTGTTCACAAAGCCGAAAATTAATTTAAATTTTAAAAGTATATAATTTTAATATAACCAGCTAACGTCTTAAACATTTCACATAATATCAATTTCATTAAAATCTCAATTATTCAACAAGTATCTTCTTTGTAACAGAACTTCGTCCGAAGTAAATTGGAATAAAATTTAAGTACTGAATTTATCCTAAATTATGATATTCTTTGAATGTATTTATCATTCCAATTAACCATTGTCTTAAACCCTTGATATTTACAGAATAAGACCTAATTGCTTTGACAATCATTACTTGTTATGCTAGATTAAAATAATAATACTGTCCACTAAAAAGGAGCACTGAATTTAAATTTAAATTTTGATGTTTTTGATCCTTAGCTCTAAAAGTACCTATTTTCTACACTGCACTTTCATAATTTTATTGGTAATTAATAATTGAATTTATTCTTGTTTCTTTTTTTTATAATTTGGCGTCTATTTCTTTAGTTGTATCTGGCCGGAAACAATATATTCATCGACAATATAAGTAATGTTATACTTTTTCATAACGTTCTTTTTCTTTATTGGCGCTTTAATAAGTGCTGAAATTGTATTTAAGCAATCGTAGATTTAATAATTTGATAATCGTGACGTGTTAGCACCGAAATAGCCACTTTGCGTAAATTAATTAATTTTATTTACAAAACAAATCTTTGTCACCCAAATTATTTTAACATATTAAAGGAATGTACATAATATTTTTTTAGAATCAGAAAAGACATTCATAATGAAGAGAAATATAAACGTTTTTGGAGAAATCGTTTCTCTAGTTAATGAAGCACTCGAGTTCTTTTTTAAAGAAATACAGACAACACAAGGTTTATAAAGTACTAAGTTAAGCTTTTTATTTTAAACACTGGCTGTATACTACCTTTCCCTTCTATTAAAATAATCTCATAATGAATGCATAGTAAGTACGACATCATAAAATCTCTTAGGTAATTAATAATAACGTAAAGGTTTTAAAATAATATTGACTTACACGTGTATTTTTCTCTTACTAAATAATATAAGAATGTAAGAATATTAAGTGACTAGTTCTATAAGTTATTTGAAAATTATTTATAATATTTTACCGGTTTACGATTATAGATTATATTTATAAAAAGAAAATTGGCGTGAGCTAATTTCCGCGCAAAGGGAAAATAATTGACATTTTTGAACAAGAATTTAATTAATACACCCACTCAATTCTTTTTCTTTGGCCTTACAATCTCGCAATATCATTGTGTATTTTAAACATTCTTACCTATACTTTAGATATTGCTAATTATAAATAGGTATATTACAAAAAATACATGTTTCGACAATATTCGTCACATTTAAATGCTTTGATATGTGTTAAAGCTCTCATGGTCTCAACCACGAGATACGATGTTCAATTTAATTACATTTCTAACTTAACTTGAAAATGTCGTACAATGTTCTAAATTACTTACGTATTCTTCAAGTTATTATGTAATTAATTCATGGTTTGAATAAATATGAATGCCAATATTAAATGTAAAACCATCCTCAGCTATTAAATTTTTCCCGTACAATAAGATTACAAGCCTATCGAACTGCAAATAACTATTCTACGAACCTTTGGAATCGATTACGAGTCTTAGACAAATGAAATCGCATAGAACCTATACAAGAATACACAGAAAATAGTATACGAGATACTTGAAATGTAATGCTAGAACTATGTAACAAATTGTCTATGTAATTGGTAGGTGCATGATTGTGAAGATAAGTATTAATAAGTTTGTTGCTATGGAGACCGCGGCGTGTGCGGAGTTCCCCGCCGCCTGCACGCGGTCGGCTCTAGAACTCTCTGTGAGTTCCCGCGAGCGCGCGTAGCCCTTCATCTTCTCTCCTTGTACGCTTTCTTCGTTGCTCCTCCAGTACACTGTTGCTATTGTAGCTAGGCACTGTAGACAAGGTTATTCGATTATATATTTGAATTATGGATATTGCATAATTAATAATCTCTTGAAAAATGGTAAAATATGGAAAATTGGTAAATGGTTAAATATGTTATGATGTTTCAAAGGGATTCTAGAAGAAGTCTTATTGAATAAATAAATGTTTTAGTTTGAGTTTGGAAAAATTATTTTAATTTTAAATCGTACTTAATCAATTGTAATAAACTTGGTATCGTTAAAACAAATGCGAAATTTTTATGAACGGATAGTCTCTTTGATATCCAAAAGGGTTTATTTGTTTTAAACTGGTTATTTGCTTTGTTCAGCTTATTACACACATCCATTGTCTATGTTTTTGTATTCACTAAAGGTAAATTTCATCGCAAAGGTCATTGGGTATATTTGGCGCGGTTCGTGAAAGTCTGCGTTCATAAACCTTATGTGTTTTATATTACTGAACTTGGTCTCATTTTTCTTTACGACAAAAAATACATACATATAACTTAAGACTTTATCTTAAGACAATAGTAAATAAATGACAATGAGAATGTTATTCCATCCTTTTATTATAAGAACTTGCTTAATTATTGATTTTAGATCGAGCCTAATGTAAATACGTATGTAGAGTTGATTTTTCGATGGGGAAGAAAATGTTACCTTGTTTAATATTTCAATGCGTACATTGAAGGTGCTGAATTGCAATTCTTTAAGAATAGGAACATTACCATAATTGTGTTGCAAAGATATGCGCAAAATGCCAGTATTTGTGTATATGCCGCCGCGGGTCAAATGCCACAACAAAATGCCCAATAACCTTTATTTTATAACAAAATATTAAGGAAGGTATCAGTCATTCAATTCAGCATGAATATAAAAAAAAGTTTTGAATTTGGAATCCGCAAATGAGTTTCTGCAAAACGAATAAATTCAACAGAAAATGTATTTCATCTGCTTTATTTTTAATTTAAAATATTCGTAGACTGACCGAATACAACTCAAAGATAAATAAAAGATAACAAGTTTCCTTTATCGGGAAAATGGATAAAAGGAAATTTCGTCACCCACTCTTAAATAATGTATTCATTTCGCAGAACGTTTGCAATAATTTTGTGGAGAGACTGGTATAATTTCAATGGATAAAAAACTGATACTCCTCCCCGTATTGTTTTTTATTCAAAACTACACTTTGTCTTTCTATAGATTTACTTTGAGAACTGATAAAGATTAATTTTAAGTTTAATCCAAATAAAGGCATTATCAGAATACAACTAATTTTGAATACACAAACACTGAATTGCTCTATCAAAGCACACAAACCAACAATAGCTTACTTTCAATTTCAGGTCTCCCTTTCGAAAATGCTTCGGTTTCACTTTGAAGTCGAGCGCCAAGCTCGTGGTCTCCAAGCCGTCATCATGCTGATGATGTTCTGGGGGTAGTACCGCAGCAGCTGGCGCTGGTTCCCCATTGATGTACCACGCTAGGCGAGTGGCTGGGCGTGACCGACCTGATGTGCAGTTGACCTGAACCCGGTCCCCCACGTGGTATCGTAGCCGCGATCCGGTTATAACCGGACCGAAGGCGGGTAAAGCTGAAAGAATGGTGATGTTAGTAACAGTTCGATTGACAAGAACTGTACAGCTACTATTTAAAATGGACAATGTAGTACAGGGAAAAATAACTTCAAGTATTGTTTAGTCCTTTAAGAAATGTTCTTCACTTATTCACACCACATAAAGCATGTACCAACCATAATTGGTTCTACTACTGTTATTTTAATATGCATTAAAAAATCAAATATCAGACATTTTCCTTTATGATCAACATTTCATTGAATATTATTATATTTAAACGTACTTATACGTAATAAATTGAAACCTCGACAACATTTTCAATTTTTTTTATTATTTATTTCAAAATATGTACTTTCAATTTGTGTGTTTAATAATTTAAATAAAAATAAGTTTTACTATCATGTTGCAAGATAGATTAAATTGCATAATTTATCAAAACAAATACAAATTGAAACAATAATATGTCATCAGATAGCCTTAATTTAGCCGTATTTAAATTGGTGTTTGGCGCCAAATTAAAGGCTTAGTTTAGAAATTCAGTTAATTTAGGTTTGTTATTGTAAACCAACGGAATTCATTTCGAACTTAGTTAAACCTCAGTTAAAATAATATTAAAATTCTTCTTTATTATTGGTAGCAAACTACTACCAATGTAAAAAATAAGAAATATAAATTGTCTACATATACAAGAACCTATATGAAATTCACCTAAGTCACAGATTAGTAGCCTAAAGTCTAGAAAAATCTTTAGGTTTTATATCCATCCCAATTCATGAAAGATTTAAGATGTTGTATAAATGTTCACAAAATACGACTTACCTATTGGTTCATTTACATGTTAAATTTATTGGTCGGGAGCGTTACCGTAGTGATCGATTTATACCCGGTTCTATACTTAGGAACGATTCGTCTACGGATGGCTACATTTTGTCTT